>NW_007245630.1:271417-273063 GCF_000164805.1 Carlito syrichta
GTCGAGGCTGCGGTGGCCAGGAGCGGCCACTGCACTCCAGTCTGGGTGACAGAGTGAAACTCCAACTCAAAAAAAAAAAAGGACAATGGATAGATGAAGGGTGGTCACCATGCTATGAAAGTGGCTGGTAGCTAAACAGAACCAGAGCCCCAGACTCCTGGCAATGACATGGAGAACTAGCAAAACAATGTTGAAGAAAAGCAGCTGTTGGAGGTGACCAACAGTCTGATAACATTCAGTTTGTTAAAATTTGAAGCATACGGACACATACAAACATAATAAAATTTAAAATCATGCATAGGAAAATTTAGAACAGAGGAGGAGGGGAATGTATGAGGAAGAATGTGTTTGCAATGTTTTTATTCTTAAAACTGAGTGTTGAGTACACTGATGTTTATGAAAATACTCTCTATGGCTCTCTTCACATGCCTGAAATATTTCCACATAATACCCTTTCAAATGAAGGGGAGGAGGAGTAAGTATTTTGCTTTCTATAAGAGATGCTCCTGGGCATAGTAGGGGGTGAGAGGCGGCCAGACTGTATGTGAACCTAGAACAAGCTTCTAATTTCTCCTGGCTCGGTCCGAAGTGCCCTGCCTTTGGCGGGTGGTCCGGCTGCGACACAGCTGCAGGCAATGATGCCAAGCGGGGCAAACCTCTCAGGATGCCCCCCCTCCGCCCGCTTGTAACACAGAGTGCGTTCCCTGGGAAGTCATGTTTCCTCCAGGTGAAGGATGGGATCGCTCCATCTCTGCCACCTGCACGGAGAAGGAAGTGCTGTAGAGAGACAGATTAGCTCATCTATTATCAAGTAAGCAAGAGATAGACCGAGGAGGCACCTGCAGCTCACCAGATGTTCTATCAATTATTGGAGTCGTGGGGAAGGTGGGCCTTGCTTCTTCCTCCCTGTCCCCCAGTCTATGCTTTCCAGGGGAGAATTAGACAGGAGATTAGATCATGGGCCAGTTCCCTCAACTCTGGCCTGGGGATGGGCTGGGGGTGGGGCTAGGGGCACTGCAGGCAGCCACAGAGTATACTGCTCCTGGGCTATGGAAACACCCAGGAAGAGAGGCTAATCTTTTGGCAAGTTCATGTGCTCAGGCCAGTGATAAGGCATGATGAATGTTTTCCCTAAAATTTTTAAATAACAGCCCAGCCAATACTATCATTGTCATCATCGTCATCAACATCATCTATGCTTACTCTAAGGCAGGAACCTTGCTAAAAGTTTTACCCGCATTTTCTCATTGACTCATGGTAAGATCTTTGTAAGAAAAGTACCATTAATGTCCCCATGTACAGCAGAGGAAGCTGAGCAGGGAGAGGCAAGTAACCAACTGAGATCCCCTGAAATGGATTCCCGCAAACGTGCCACCTCCTTTGCTCACCATTGTTCTGTCCTGTCAATGGCGGACTCACCCAGGCATCCATCCACTCTACAGATGGAGAGGTGGCCAAGGTCCCTGCACTTCCTTATATTCCAGAAGTACTCTGGGTGGGAACAGAAAACACCAAGCACCCAGCACAGCTTTCTCTGACCCAGAGGCCTAGGCCTTAAGAGCTTGATCTCACCTGTAATCCCAGCGCTTTGGGAGGCCAAGGTAAGTGGATTGCCTGAGCCCGTGGGTTCGAGACCCACCTGGGCA
>NW_007245630.1:273083-275044 GCF_000164805.1 Carlito syrichta
GTGCATGCCTGTAGTTCCAGCTACTTGGAAGGCTGAGGAGGAAGGATCGCCGGAGCCCAGCAGGTCAAGGCTGCGGCGACAGAATGAGACTCCAACTCAAAAAAAAAGAGCTTAATCTCTAAAATGAGAACCTAGGATACTTACACAACTTTCTTCAGAAACCAAAAGGCGCTTTGTGACTCTGAATCTTCAGAGATGGGGAGGGCCGTGGCTGTTGGAAGAGACCAGAAGGCTAGCAAGACCTAAGCCCGCTCCCACAGATACAGCCCCAGCCCTGGTCATCTCTGGGATCCCCTCAACCCCATCCACTCTGACTTTCTGGTCTTTGGGGAACAAGCAACACAGAGTGACTAGTCTCCCCACCCCCACCAGAATGCTACCACCACTCAAAGCTCACTATCTTCCAAATCTAGGAACATGTCACTATCTGATCTAGAAACCTCTTTTGATACCTCCAGATGTTCTGTTTTGATGAGTCTAAGGAAGAGTCCAGAAACAGACATTTTGTAAAACACCCTGAGGTGATTCTGATATGCTTACGGATTTGGTACACATGGTCTAAAGCTATAAGAAGGTTCTAATGGTGAAATTGGAGGGACCCAACTTGCAGAAGAAGGAGGAGGAGATTGGTAGAGGTGGTGTCAGCTTTCTTGGCAGAGAATAGAATTATGCCTTAGAAACATAACTCCCACCCCTTCGCCCTGCCCCTGGAGACATTGGCTAGCAGTTAGGTCACACAGGAAGGAATTACCCTTTAGAATTTTCCAGCTGAGAATCTACATCATCCCCACTCTACTCTGGTCCAGATCCCCTTCCTCCCTCTCCCAAAAATCATCCCATCCATAGCCATTTTCAAAGTTATGTCCACTTCTTCTAATCATGGAATGACCAAGCAAATCACATGTTCTCGGTTCAAGGAGATGTAGTTGTCAGCTTGGGCTGCTAGAATAAATACCACAGACTGGGTAGCTTAAATAAGAGAAATGTATTACTCACCGTTCCGGAGCTGGAAGTCTGAGATCAAGGTGTCAGCAGAGTCAGTTTCTTCTGCGGCCTCCCCCGTGTCTTCATACAGTCTTTTCTCTGTGTGTGTCTGTGTCCTAATCTCCTCTTCTTATAAGTACACCAGTCATATTGGATGAGGGCCCACCCTAATGACCTCATTTTAACTTAATTATCTTTACAGGCCCTATTTCCAAATACAGTCACATTCTGAGGTACTGAGGGTTAGGGCTTCAACACATGAACTTGGTGGGGGGACACAATTCAGCCCATGACAGGAGGGAGAACAGTTTCAGAGCAATACAATGGGTTTATTATATCATAGGGTAACTCTTCCACCTATTGAAATCTTCCACCTGAATTGATATTCCCATTCCTCTCTGTCCCCCCCACACTCTAAATCTTGACATACTCTTGTATTTCACAATCACTCATGATATTACATTTTCTCCTTTTTTTGAGTTGGAGTCTCACTCCATCACCCAAGCTGGAATGCAGTGACATGCTCAAGGCCACCCCAACATCGACCCGCTGGGCTCTGGCGATCGTTCCTCCTTAGCCTTCTAAGTAGCCAAAACCACAGGCACGTACCACTGCACCTGGCTAATTTTTTATTTATTGTAGAGATGAGGTCTCGCCAAGTTGCCCAGACTTGTCTCTAACCTGCAGGCTCAGGCAATCCACTCGTCTTGGCCTCCCAAAGTGCTGAGATTACAGGCTGAGCCACTGAGACTGGCCACATTTTCTATTTACAGCAGGAATTAGAGCAAATTTAAAGCATGGCTTCAAGAGCAGGAGATGAGCCCTGGAAAATACTGTCATCACTTCCAGTACTGGCATTGTTTCTCTCTCCTCTCTACTCTCCACTGTGCTAATCAATTAGTTTGGTGAAAAGCAGCCATCGCCGGGCTCGGTGGCTCAGCCTGTAATCCTGCGCCTTTGGGAGGCTGAGGTGAGTG
>NW_007245630.1:275175-322818 GCF_000164805.1 Carlito syrichta
CTGCACTCCAGTCTGGGCAACAGAGTGAGACTCCAACTCAAAAAAAAAAAAAAAAAGCAGCCATCAGTCACTGGTAGACTCTTCTCTGAAAGTCTCTTTGTTTGATTTTCCAGAATTATCATCTGAAACAGAGTAAGCAGGAGATGCATGAAATATTCTTGGATTCTAAGTGGATAGTGTGGTGTCATGCCAGGTACTGTTACCCATCAAACTGAATGACTTAGAATTTTCAAACCCCTGGATGTAGGCTGGGGTAAATGTGGAAACGTGAGGATGGGGCAGAGCCCATGGAGCTCCTGGGTTTGTAAACCTGCCCAGTTTGTCACAAGTGTAAAGACAGCAGCCTGGCCCTCACCCCCACTGCCCCCCAGGGTCCCTGGATCATCTCTGGGGAAAGGATGTTTGGAGGTGGTCCCCTTCATTACCCTAGATGAAGGATAAAGTCAAGAACACCCTTCTGACTGAAATAGTGGTGACCTGCCTTCAGCAAACACAGTCTATAAACATCAACAATATGATGTTAGGAGCTGGCTTTGGAGAATTATTTGCTAGACAAAATGAGTCACCTTTTTTTAAAGGAGTCAAATTTCTGTTGGCAACGCCCAAGATGTATTTTTTCTCAGTGTTCCTCCTACCTTGGGTCAGAGCTTCTTCTTGGCCAGAAGGCAGGTAATGACTAGTGGTAGACCTTAAAATTCAGATCCAGAAACGGGCCCATTTGTCCAAATGACTCGGTTCTTTGGAAATGGTTACTCCAGGTGGGAGAGTTTTGAGTTGACTGGACTCCCACCAGGCGCCCGCTCTGTTTCCTGAGCTCTGTTCCCAGATTCTTTCCACTATCCCCATGCCTGCTCAGCTCCTCCTCCTCAGCTTCACACCCTGCTGGACCCAGATGTGCTCCCCTCTCCCCACTGTGTTCTCCTACTCTCCACTGTCAAAGCACTCTTGCCTTAGGAGTATGTCTAGAATGGATCAAATTGATGCACAATGTGGCTTCCAGGAGTTAGGTATGTGCAAATGCTTCAGAAGCAATTTGGAAATTGATGAACTGGGACTAGCCTACCCAGTTCATGCAGGAGCAGGAGGTTTCATTAGGCTGGTTTTCCCTCCCTTGCTGGAGGCTGCTGCTCAAAGACTAGCAGTTGATCACGTGGAAGGGGGGGATTGGGGGGAGTGAAAACTGTATTTTTAAGAAAATGGAGTTGAAAACATAAACTTAGAACCATAAACAGAAACAAAAATTAGATAGAAGTCAGGGGACAGGAAATCAAAAGGGGAGAGGCCCATTCCCAGGAAAGAGGGAACTCTACTGGATAATGACAATCAGCAACCCTTTGTGGAAATGCTGGTCACTGGGGATGGTCTAGCCCAGCTGCTGTACCACTGTCAGAGGAGTTTGGCCTAGAGGAGATATTCTGAAGCTGTCCTTCACTGTATTCTCTGTCCAATTATCCGTAGAAGCACAATCTCGGTCATGGACCATTTAAGTCAGAGAAGATCCCAGTGGGAAACAAGTATCTTCTTGCAACCCAAGAAGGAGTGCATGGTGTAGGCTCCTGTGAGACTTTTCAGAGACAGGGAATATTTCTAGCACTTCTGAAGCTGCTAACTGGGTTTACAACTTTTGACAAATTATGTAAACTCCTTGGTAATATAACTCTACAACTGTTCTGAGCACCTACTTTGAGTCAAGTGCTTTGTAGGGGCCAGAAAGGCAGAGGGGATGAAACAGTACTAGGTTTCCAGAGCTGCCCAATTTCATGGGAGACACACAGTGGCCACAAAGCATAATCTGAAACAAGACACTTGGTGATGAGGCAGTCTACATCAGTATGGCATAAAATAAGTCAGCAAAACCCAGGTTCAATACTAGATTTGCCACATCTTACTTGACAGTCCTTGAGCAAGTTATATCACCCTTGAATATCCAGTTTCCCAGATCTAAGAAGCAGGGACTTCATCTTGGTGAAGACCTACTGGGCAAGAAAGGTGGGCAAGTGTGGCTCAAATGGAAAGAAAGGCCAAGGACATTGTTCTGAAGCTACTGAGAGTGTGGACATCTAGAAGCCCTACTGAGGTTTGTATCATCTAAGAACTGAAAAAGATTCAAAGTACTCAGCTGAAGGTCAAACTATCCCTACCTTTGGCTCAAGGTCAGTGCTTAACAATTGTTTGCTGAACAAATGGAAAAATAAGGGAGAGAATGAATGGAGTAAATAAGAGATGTGATTCAGAACTGACTCTCTTACCTCTGAGCAAGATCCTCAGAGAATCTCTGAAAACAAAGAAGATTGTATTTATTTGTTGTTTGTTTAACAAACATATAGTGTTTACTATGTGCCAGGCATTATCCTCAGTGCTTTACTGCCCCCCTAAAAATATCTAGTTTAATATTCACTGTAACCCAATGTAAGTTTTTTTATCCCCATTTTACAGATGGAGAACCCTAAGTACAGAGAGACTTAGTACCTAGGTCAAGGCCACACAGCTTAAAAAGTAGCCAAGCCAGGTTTTGAAGCCATGTTGCTTCTCTAGTCAGGAGACTAAAGTGTTGCCTAAAGTCTTTTTTTTTTTTGAGTTGGAGTCTAACTCTGTCACACAGACTGCAGTCCAGTGGCCACTCCTGGCCACCACAGCCTCGACCTGCTGGACTCCGGTGATCCTTCCACCTCAGCCTTCCAAGTAGCTGGAACTACCGACGCACACTACCACACCCAGCTAATGTTTGATTTATTGTAGAGATGAGGTCTCGCCAAGTTGCCCAGGCAGGTCTCAAACCCGCAGGCTCAGGCAATCAACTCACCTCAGCCTCCCAAGGCACGGGGTTACAGGCTGAGACACCGAGCCTGGCTTGCCTAAAGTCTTTTTTTTTTTTTTGAGTTGGAGTCTCACTCTGTCACCCAGGCTGGAGTGTAGTGGCCGCTCCCAGCCACCACAGCCTCGACCTGCTGTGCTCCGGCGATCCTTCTGCCTCAGCCTTCCAAGTAGCTGGAATTACAGGCACGTGCTACCACGCCCGGTTGATTTTGGGATTTATTGTAGAGATGAGGTCTTGCTGCCCAGGCGGATCTCAAACCCTCAGGCTCAGGCAATCCACTCACCTCAGCCTCCCAAAGGCACAGGATTACAGGCTGAGCCACGGAGCCCGGCTTGCCTAAAGTCTTAAAGGGACCTAGTATAGTTACATCCATCTACAACAGTTAGGTGAGGGGAGCAGACCCTGAGAGGGTACCCAGAGCCCAAATGCTGCTCTCAGCCTCTGCCAAGAAGCCCAGCTTAGGGGCTCAGCCATCAAGCTCGCAGGACATTACCAGGCCCTCTTTGAGTCTAGGTTTTAGTTCTTATAACCAGATCTATGAAGTATGTTTGAGTCTATGGTGGCACCTTCAACCTCAGATCCTCCCAGAAAGGGTTCCTGTCCCACTCATCTCCAGGACCTCTAACAGCAGTGGCTAAGATCTGTCCTTGTACTGAGAGTGGCTGATCAATAGTGGCTTTCTGCAACATTGGGTGAAAAAGGACTTTGGGATCACATCTAAACTCATCAGGAAAGATATTCCGGTCCGTTATTAATGTCCCTATGGACACAGGACACAGGTTAGCAGCCACTGGCCTAGCATCTCACTCAACCCCATGACTGAAGTCCACAGTCCTCTGCACTCTTGACTAAACTGGGCTGATACCTTCTTCTGGTCACTTCCAGGCTGCTCTGCTACTATATCAGTCAGGACTCTTCCGATTGCAAGTGCCAGAAATGAAGATCTACCTGAGCAAACAAAAAAGGAGAAATAATTGATTCACTTAACTGAACCATTTTGGGACACATTTCTCAACCTCTCCATCTCTCAAGTATTTTTTTAACTATAGTAGTTTCGTTCTCATGCAGATTGTCCACTCAGGAGGGCAAAAATGACTGCTAGTAACATCATACTTGTTCCTTAGCTATAGCTTCAACAGAAGTCTCAAAATTGAGTCTTATTGGCTTATATTGAGTCACATGACCATCCCTAAGCCAATCACCATGGACAAGGGATGTCCCAGTGGACCATACCTGGGTCTCATGACTGCTCCTATAATGGAATGGGAAGTTGACTAGGTCAAGTCCACTCACCATCCTATGAACCTAGAATAGAAGAGGGCTGGTTCTTCAAAGGAATATTGGGTGCTTTTTTCAGAAGAAGTGGACATGGATTCTGGGTTAGCAAAGATATCAAGTGCCCACTATGACCCCCAAGTACTTGTACCATTAAATGGAAATATTTAGTTCTTAGATCTCCCTCCAATTCTGACCTCTTCTTTGGTGTGGCCAGTTATGGTAGAACTCTCTGAAAGGTCAATATACTCCCTTATAAGAAGGAAAACGTTGTCTGTGCTTTTGAAGGGGACTGGGTCATGGTCATTTGTACACCTCCTCTCCTTTTCCCTGTGGAAGCATCAAGTAGCTGTGTTAAAGCTGCCCTCTTCCTAGCACTCGCCAAAGGAAGAGAGGCCAAAGGTCAAAAGCAAGTTCACTGGAACTGAGACCCCCGATATACAGAGAAAGGATACATAGGGAAGTGAAGTCTCAGAACTGGTTTTGGCATCACCACACTTGTGCGTACTTCTCTTCTACTACCACCACTGTCAGGACCCAGATGGAAGGAGGTGGAAGAATGAGACGCTGGCCCTGAAAAAGAAGATGGCGCCATGTTATGGCAGATCTTAAACACCACACAAAGAAATTCAAGATGGTGCAGTTGAGCCAAAGCCCTCATGGACTCCTGAGCAGGGGAGTGATGAAGCCTTGTTTTAAGAAGGTTCTTCTGGGAAAAGTGTTTACAAGATGGACCAGAGCAGAGAGTCCCACACACTATGCCCATGAGTCCATCTTGGCTTCTGTTCTCTGGGTTTATGTTCACAGACTTCAGTCCTGGGAGATGGAGGTCTTTGCTGCCTCTCTAGATAATTCACATCAGAAAGGAGTTCTACCCCTTAACATTTTTTTAAATTAGGAAAATGTTTAAGATGTAATCAAAAGTGTAGAAAATAGTCTAATAACCCCCT
Source organism: Carlito syrichta (assembly GCF_000164805.1). Taxonomy (NCBI): domain Eukaryota; kingdom Metazoa; phylum Chordata; class Mammalia; order Primates; family Tarsiidae; genus Carlito; species Carlito syrichta. Next base: position 280,219 of record NW_007245630.1, read on the forward strand.
CTGTGCCCATTCCTTGGCTTCAACAATGATTAACTCAGGGCCAGTTTTGTTTTATCCCCACCCATCCCTGCTGGATTACTTTGAAGCAAATCCAGACTTCATATATCTTTAAGATGCTCAGATTGCAAGACCCTACAAGAGCTGGAGATTCCATTCTCTTTGAGAGAAAAAAAATCCTCTCTTGTTACTACTTTATTTCGTAAAGAAGGGTTGCCCCTTCCTCCTCCACAAACATGGCCCAATTCTCCTTACTTGATATTATACTTTGAATCTTTATGAGAGGAAAATTGCACTCTGGTGATTCTTGTCTGAAAATGCTCAGCTGGAGTGATTGCAAAGTTATCTCCCTGGGCACTCCCACTGCCCTCAGGCTGTCATCCTACCCACTCATTTCTGCCCCTGTAGCCTGACCTGCTCCTCACCTCATCTTACCTGACTTCTAGGGTCCCTCTCCTTCACCCTCCCCCAGCATTCTCACACACACGGTCCAAAGAACCCCAAAGAGCCTGAAAAATTCTGGTGTTCAAGATCTGCCATAACACAGCGCTATCTTCTTTTCCAGGGCCAGTGTCTCATTATTCTGCCTTCCATCCACCTGGGTCCTGACAGGCTGGCAAGAGGGTCATATGACGGTGGTGGAAAAGAAATGGGCACAAGTTTGGTGATACCAAAACCAGTTCTGGGACTTCCCTTCCCCGTATATTATTTCCTAACACAGCACAATCTCTCTCCTGTGCACTGTAACAGACTACACGTTGCTACAGATACATGCATCAAAGACGATCCAGTTTCTCCTGTAAACATGGTTTGTGTTTTTAAACTGTCTGCTATCTCTGCCATGGCAATACTCCTTGAATAATGAATAAATGCAAAAGAAAGTTTGGGAGGGAAAAAATTATTATTATTACTTAAGGAGCCAGAGAAAGATAGCAAGCTTCCTCTAAAGTTACAACACCATCTTTAGCAGCTGCAGGGTACATTAAAGCGAGGGGCCGGGGGAGGGAAGATAGGGCATATTTCAAAGCTGACTGCTGCAGTAACAAAACGCGAAGGGGGTGTTGTGTGGAATACGCCAAGTGTTTGAAGTGGACAAGATTTCTAGCATGTTGCCTTGATGCCTGTACATACTTAATAACAGATGTTTGGTCTCTCTAGGCAGATAATTGTCCTTCTGTAAGGTTGACTTGACCTGCTTGAACGGTCCGGCTTCGAGCGCTGCAGCAGTAACAAATGATCCTCGCTTCTCTCTTTTTCACTAGGGCGATGCTCGGCCACGCTTCCTTTTAAGCACATAATTACTTGGCGGCAACTGAAGCCCATCCATCCCCCTCTCCTAATGGCCACAGAGCCATTCGGCCATAATTTATGGGGACAGGGTTCAAAGTTTTAATAATATTTGGATAATATCATTGCCCACACGTCGGTGGCGTCGTGATGAATAGAAGGAGAGTGGGCTTATTTCGATTCCATGCATGACAGTGCGAACGTTAACGACTGGGTGCCCGGCATGGCCTTTATGGAAACTGCCACCAGGCCATCAGCTCATGAATTATAGATCTGGGCATGAAGGATTATAAACAGCAGTGGGGATCACATAGGGATGTTGTTCATGAGGAACTGTCCTGTTAGCGCCTCTTCCTTATGCAGATAAATGAATTGCAGGGAATACCAAAACGGCGTAAATAAACCCTTAGTGGATAACATATTAGCACATCAACATAAAAAACCCAGTGCTGGGGCCTGCTCAGGGATATTTATGTTTATACTCTCTGCTCAAGTGGTTCCCTGATTTTTTGGCTTCTTATTGCTCACCTCATAATTCCAACCTCCTAATGGCACCTCTGGGCACGTTGCTCGGATGCTCTACAAAGCCTGTTGACATTTGTACACAAGTTTGCTTGGAGAATTCCTTTTGGGCAGGCAAATGGGAAAAAAATGCTCATCAAATGCAAGACAGACTTAGGATTGCCTTGGTGATGTTGTGAAGTGTTCTCTAAACAGAGGCCACATAGTGGCAAAAGCTATGTCCCTGAAAAAGAAGGGAGCTGGTCTCAGTTATAGGCAGATAGGAGAGAACCTTGGAAATGATCAAATTCAACCCACTCTACTCTCAAGGAGCAGGTGGCAAAATTGAGGCTCAAAGAGGAGAAGGGTCTCTCCCCTAAATTATACAACTTTGTTACCAAGCCAAGATTCCTGACTCCTAAGTGCTGCCCCAGGCTGCCTTATCTGGCCTGAGTTTTCGCTCCCAAAAATGTAAACATTCAGCACCAGCACAAAATGATAGTGTTAAGACTAAAACAATGTTTGCCAACTTCCTCCTGTTAATCTAGACTGACTCACTCTGAACTTTGACAAGGTTCGCGTGCTGTGAGCAACCGTTGAACTTACACACTCGATATCCATTTAATCTGAAGGATTTATTTGGAAAGAACAGTAATTATAGCTGCACCTCAGAGTCACTAGGAAGCGCACATGTGAGTCTCTTGACACAATCCACAGGGGTTTTCACCAGCTCCCCCACACCCAGGTTCTGATCTGGAGTTGCCACCTGCCTGGGCCTCCCTACAGAGCCCAGGAGTGGTTTGCAGCAGATTTCAAACATGGAAGTTTGCTTCTCTACAGTGAGGCACTTTGTAGGGAACTTTCTGTTTTTCAAAACATCTGAGGATGTTATCTTTTTTTTATCTTGCCAGGGGAAAGAAGGCAACAGCATTCTGCTAAATAAAGGCCAACAACATTTATCCAGCTCTGCCATCTTTCAAAATTATCATGCAAAAGTTAACTTTTGGGCGGTCAAAGCTTTATGAATTTTAACACATGCATAGAATCATGTAACTACTATCACAATCAGGATATAGACAGTTCCATTACCCCAAAGTCTCCCATTACAAATCTAACGCAAGCACGCACAGGGGCTCATGCCTGTAATCCCAGTGCTCTGGGATGCTAGGGCCAGAGGATAGCTTGTGGCCAGGAGTTTGAAACCAGCCAGAAAACATATCCAGACTCTGCCTCTACAAAAAACAGACAAACAAACAAAATAGCTAGGCATGGTGGAGCACAACCGTAATCCCAGTTACTTGGAAGGCTGAGACGGGAGGATCATTTGAGCCCAGGAGCTGGAGGATGCAATAAACTATGATCATACTCTGCACTCCAGCCTAGGTGACAGACCAAAACCCTGTCTCTTACACACACAAAAAGTCTAAACCCTCCCTTGACTTCTATCCCCTAATCCCCACCCACCACTGATCAGTCTTCTATCTCAATAGCCCAATTCTTTGGGAGTGTCATATGACGGGGTTTATATAATACATCATGTTCTGAGACTGACTTCTTTTAGTCGTCATAGAGGCTTTGACAGTCATCACTCCCTCTATCTAAAGTTCACCCTTTTTGTTGCTGAGTAGTATTCTCTCACAGAGCCCAGACTTCGACTCAGGTGTGACCAGGTACTTTATGGGATGAGAAAGGTGGCTAGTGGCCATGATATACATACTGTGGACCAAGCTCTGTCCTCATGTTTTATTATACTAACACAACCCATGGGGCAGCTACTAGCATTATGCCATTTTGCAGATGAGGAAATCAAACAATAAAGAGGTTACATAACTTGTCCAAGGTCACACCACTGGGAAGTCAGGAACCACCTGTAAGGTTAGAATCAGCCAAGCCTTGTGTTTCATAATGGGAGATCCCAACTATAAACAACTGGAGGGGAGAAAGAGAAATCCCTAGAGTGTTGTAAATGATGGATAGCATTCCCTGGAGAAATGTAAATCCCCAGAGAAGTGCAAGTGACTGATAGCATTCCCTTCCCCAGAGCAGGCTGTGCCAAGGGTTGGAAAAGACAAACTACATGAGCAGGAGAAAAACAAGGAAAGGGGTCGAGGACTCCTGCTACCACATGGCACTGAGAACCACTCAAAGTGTGCACCCGGGTACCCACACCCCAAAAGGGCCATGGGAAACCAGGGAAGACAACGCTTTACATGAATGTAGTGGCTGAAAATAGGAACCATCCAAGCCTCTGCCGATCCTGCTACGTCTCAGGGACTGAAAAAGAACCAGCCATGAGAATCTGAAATTAATTGCCATAAATCCTGGAGCTGCCAAACTCAGGTCCCAAGCGGGGCAATCATCAGTCACCTGACCCAGGCTGCTTCAAAGCCCAAGGTGCTGCTGCCATCTTTGGAAGCATAACTGCTGCCTACATAGATGTGGGACCCAGGGTTCCTTTCACCCACTATTGTACCTGTGGGGAAACATGGGCCCAGAGAGAGCAAGGACTTGCCCAAAGGCACACAGCGAAACAGTAGCAGATCCAGGGTTATAACCCAGATCCCTTCCTTCACTCATTCATTCGACAATCACTGAACTTACCATGTGCCAGGCACTTTTCTAGAAGCAAGAGGCAAATGAACAAAGACACACAGTACTTGCCTCTATGAAGTTACAGTTTTGGCAGGGAAAAAGACATCAAGCAAATGATCACAAGCAAATAGATAATTTCAAAATATGGGAAAGAATTTTAAATTGCCTTGAGACTTCCAGACAGTTTCCAACTTACTCCAGCCACTTCCATTTCCTGAAGCAACAAGGGGGACGTTTTGTGTAGCAGCAGAAGCCTCCACAGGCCTCTGAATAAGGTCATGCAAAAATGCAGTTGTAGGAGTCTATGGCTTTTATCACAGATATTAAATGCTAACTCTCCAGATATGACTAACAACCTGTTGATGAAACAAAGCTGAATCAACTGATCACTTCAATGAGGGTCACCCCGATGATGCTGCCCCATAGACCTTTGATAGTGCTGTGGTTTTGATATTGGCCCCTCCAAGCCTCTTGTCAAAAGTTGATCCCCGGTGTAGGAGGCGGGGCCTAATGGGAAGTGTTTGGGTCATGGGGGTGGATCCATCATGAATAGATGAAATCTCCTAGGGTGAAAGAGACCTCTCTCTGTTAGTTCCTATGGCAGCTTGTTTAAAAGAGGCTGGCCCCACCCTCCTCTCTCTTTCCTCCTCTCTCGCCATGTAATCTTTGCATTCACTGGTTCCCTCTCACCTCATGCCATGAGTGGAAGCAGCCTGAGGTCCTCAGCAGAAGCAGATGCCAGAGCCATGCTTCCTGTACAGCCTACAGAGTCATAAGCCAAATCAACCTCTTCTCTCTATAAATGACTTAACCTCAGACACTCCTTTATAGCAAAACAAATGGACTAAGACAGGTAGCATCTTAAAGAGGGAAGGGTAAGATCATGCTTACTAAGATTTTGAAGTCTGATTTAAAGAGGGTTTTCACAGAGGAGAGAGTTTTGGTTAGAATCAGATCAGGACCATGTTATTATAGTTTAGGATAGAGGGAAACAGCCAGGTGAGGATTTTGAGGAGAATGTTTCAGAATCTTAGAGTATAAAGTGTTGAATTTTGAAGAGTTGCTGGCATTTCAGGATATTCCTGTAATGAACAGTTAATTAGACTAGTCAAGAGTATTGCTGGAATAGTGAAGTTATGCTAATGAAGACAATGGAATAGAAAAATCTGTTACTGTAAAAGTGAGCCATGTGGGGTAGATGGTTTTGATTCTCATAGAAATAGTACCTATTCATTCTAAGGTAGCTAATAGAGGCAATAATAGTAACAATAATAAAATCTACCATTCTATGTCAATCAGCAAATGTTAGGAGGGCATGAAGAGACGCCTTACAGCTGCCGACTATAAAGCCGAGAACAGCCAAGATGTTCAACCCAGGTCCTCTACTTTGACGAGGACAACCAGGATTTGAAAACAGGTCTGTGTGTCTCTGTCTCTGCTCTGTTCCACTCAGCCAGAGAAAAAGAAGGCACAAACTACCCGTGAGCTCACCCTGATTTTATTCTGCCTTCAATGTTTTCCTTTAACTCAAGTTTACATAGAGAACTCTATCTCAGACTGAAGGGTTCAAATAAGGGATCCTCTCTGTAAAACTACCACAAATCACCACTCCCTCCTTGCTTACCACACTGCCACCTCCTCCACTAGCACCTCCAAAACCACCACTGTCACCATCACCATCATCTCTAACCACCACCACCACCTCTTCCACCATCATCTCCTCCACCACCACCTCCAAAACCACAACCATCACCCCACCATCATGTTCAACTCCACCAACACCACCACCATCACCATCATCATCTCCATCATCAACACCTCCACCAACACCTCCAACACCACCCCCATCACCATCATCTCCACCACCACCACATCCACTATCAACAACTCTTCCACCACCACTAACACCACCATCACCACCACCTCCACTACCACCACTTCTACCACCACCACTATCATCACCATCATCTCTATCACCACCACCACCACCACTTTCACCATTATCACTACCATCTTCATCCCATCACCATTTTTACCATTATCATTTTCAACATCTTCACTATCTCTACACAACCATCACCACCACCACATGTACCATCAACCACCATCACCACCTCCACCTCCACCACTTTCATTATTATCACTACCATCTTCACCACCACCACCTTCATCACCTCCACTACCTCTAGCACCACCACCACAATCACCAGTTTCATTGGCGTGATCACGCCTTCTTTGTGCTATTTCAGATGGGCTATCGCAACATTCTCCAAGGGACTTTGCAAGCTGCTTCTGAAATTATTTGTGCTTTCACTGGAGTGGTAACTCCTTATGGACAGGCACCTTCTGATTTGCCTTTAAGGCTCCAGAGGCTTGCACAGATAGGACGTGTTCACTGAGTGATGACACATGAGATTCTTTTAAACTCAGATCCTTATGCAGCAGGGCTCTTGGCTCCCTCTCCACCCCTACTGCAATATCCCTGGATGCTTTTGTTCCTCATCTCCCAGGCTGGTGTGGGGATGACCCATTGTCTGTGCCACACCACTCAGGGGTACTGAGCTGATCATAAGGCAATATCTGATGTCCCATTTCTGGGTAATAATAATAATGCCTACCACTTTGAGCCAGTCATTGCGCAGAGACTGGGAAGTGAAGAGGAAGTCAGGACAGGGGTCCGGGACAGGGGTCCAGCCCCGGGGCAGCCTGCTTAGTAGACTGGGAAATTCAGGGAGGCAGGCATCAGCTCTGATTCACTGTTAGGTGCCAGAGTCTTGCTAAAGAAAGACCACAAGTCAGCCAATATTTATTCAGTGAAATGAACTTTATTTCCATATATTTACTTTTTAACATAAGAATTGAATCCCCTAGTACAGTAGTTCTCAAATTTCAGAGTGCATCAGAAATCACCTAGAAGACTTGAGACAACACAGATTGCTGGACCTTACTCAGAGTTTCAGATTTGGTGATGCTGATGCTGCTGGTCCAGGGACCCCATTTTATAAACCTCTGCCCTTGTGGAAAGTGAGTGAGAAGGCACCGGAACTGTGGTTGGGAAGTCCAAGAAGAACAGGAAGTCCTTGTGTCCCCTCTTGTCCTCCCACCTGGCATCATGGGCTTCCTGGGCCATCAGTGCAAAGGTGGGAGGCTCCCGCTAGGGCTGGGGCCCATCCTACCTGAGGAAGGGGCGGCTTCCACAGGGAGGAGGTGAGGCTCCTGTTTAGCCAACAAACAGAGAGGGCTAAATCCCCAACCAGACCTGCTTGTTTGAGTAAACACATTGCAAGGCCGCCTGTGCAAACACCCATTGTCTACTAGAGGATTAAGAGTGAACAGGGACTGGGTTTTTTTTTTTTTCTTTCCTTCTTTTTTTTTCCTTTTTTTTTAAGCACTGAGAAAAGCCATTAAGGGATTAACACCCCGATTTATGAAAATGGAGGATGATAAAGGAACAATGGGGTGACAGCATTGTGTAAACGACATTGATTCATTTCAGAGACAGGGCTGTTAACTGGGAGAAATGGAGAAATAAATAGAACAATGAGGAGATGCTTTTACCAGCTTGTCATTAATTAGCCGAGAGTACAATTGTTTTATTGTCCTTTTTGAAAAATACAAAATTGGTAGGAAAATACAAGCACTGAGCAAATCGATTATTCTGTGTCATGGGCTGACATCTGCTTTTCCTTTTCTCCTGAAGCTTGCCTCCGGAAGTGGCTTCCTGAGGGAGGAAAGGAACTTTCCCCTGGCAGAGGTACTTTGTAGGATTTGGGAGTGAAATGACAATCCCCTAAGGCCCCCCAGACTTCTTGGCACTGGTGGGTGGCCTCTAAATAGAAGCCCCCACCACCCTCTTCTGGTCTTTAACTGCTAGGAAGTGAGGATCTGGGAGATGGGAATTGAGTGGGTGGCCCTGGGAGGTGTCTGACTGCGGGAGGAGGAAGATGAGCTTCTAGGGGTAGTGAGGCAGACACAGTGGTCCCCCACCTACTGACAGCTCTGCCAGCACAGCTTTCCAGGCCCAGTATAATCCTTCTTCGCCCATTTCATCTACCACTGGGGGCTGATGTGCCTGTATTTTGCAGGAATGCATACAACAGCAGGGAAAGTGGACTCAGGGTGGGTTGAATGTCCCCAACCACAGTGGATTTTCCCCAGAGCCGCAGGCAGTACCAGTCTGGCCTTGGAGAAGGACACATTTCTGGGTCAATGGGTATTTGCCTAAGACTTTCCCAGATCCAGAAGGGCTCCTGTTAGGGTGAGCTAGAGAGGCGGCAATGCATGGCACACGGCATGGGCCTAGGACTATGGAGTACACAGGGCAGACACATAGCATGTCTATGGGGAATTCTAAGGGGTAATAAGGACAGGCACATGCAGTCGGGATTTTCCTCACCCAGCCAGCCTGAGAAGAGACCTGGCTGGGAAGGGGCACCAGGTTGCTTCAATCCGAGTCCTGTTCACCCCTCCATTTGCAAGGGCTGTGTGTAAATCTAAGCACCCATGTTTGGATTCTAACCTGTCAGATAGGAAAGTGTTGGCCAACTGGGGCTATTTCAAGAAAGAACCCAACAATCACACAAAGGGTTAAGAGCACTTATAAAGAAAAGAAGCTCACAGAAACAGTTTGTAAGGAAACTGTAAACAGCATTCCCATTGTCCTTGCCTTCTGTGACTGCTGGTCATTGTTTGGCCTTTAATCTGGAAGCACTATAGATATAAATATAGCTGTCTTTATAGCATTGTATCTTTACAGCCCAAGATAAACAATGCATCTTTATACCGCTAATCTTTATATTTACATAAAGATATCTTTATTTGAGATTATATATGTATGTTTCACAGATTAATGTTGACCAATCATAGACATTTATGCATTCATACCCCACATTCAGTGTCTCCTAGGTGCCAGGCACTGCTTTAGTGCTGGGTATAAACCCCAGCCCCCAGCCCCCACTCCCATTCCCATTCCCCCAGAGAATTTACATTTGCCCAGTACAAAAACAAAAAATAAACAGATATGCAGCAATAGAAATAGGGCAAATAGCAGTGAATGCCCTGGAGAACGATGGAGCAGGTTTAGCGGTAGAGAGTGTGGAGGAGGTCCATTTTCTTTGGGGTGATCAGGAGAAGCCTCACTGATCAGGTGACAGTTGAGCAGAGACTTGAGCTGGCAGCCATGCTTAAGTTCCAGGGGTTCCAGGCAGCGAGCAAGCAAAGGCCCCGGGGGGCAGGAGCATATGTGGTAGACTGGAAACATAGAAGGAGTAATGAGGCAGGGTCCGTGAGCAAAAGGGACCAAAGTCCAAGATGGCATATTAGAGGGGCAGGTGAGGGGGTGGAGCTCAGGCAGAGCCTGTGGGTTTTTTTAGGGGCATTGACATTTACACTGACGTGATCTCATTTACAAATTAACAGGATCACTCTGGCTTCAACGTGTAGAATAGACCCAAGGCGATGTGTACATTTCATACTCTCAACCAGACCACAAATCTGAGTCCCTAAGGGGACCAAGCAGATGATAAAGGAAATAAACAATAGAGAATACTGGGGAGTGTGACAAACAGGAGATTGCCTGTGGTCCAAAGTAACAACCACTACTCAGCTCCAACTGCCTGTTGAACCTGAGGAGTATGAGCATGGATTGACCATATCTTATCGTATTTAAAACAAGATTGGATTTCCAAGAGGACTCTCCTTATTTTAAACTATGTACAGTTAAACAAAGTAAACTTGAGGCCAGATTCACCCACAAGCTATCAGTTTATACTTGCCTGTGTATCACTTATCAGGCAAAGAGAACTCATACAACACATCTTCTTGCCCTTTATTATCTAGCTATCAGGAAACTCAGGGATAGATTTCATTTTAAGACATTGTAACAATGTTACATAAAATTCTGGGCAAAATTATCTTCTTCCACTTCTCACAGTTTAAAATGATTTTTAAATGTTCAGTTAAAGATTGTAAGCTTTTTATTATAAGCAACTTCAAATTATGTTAAGTTAGGAATCAATTCTAACAAGAGTAAACTAGAAGAGAATAGCTACTATGGTCACATTTTTGGTAACCATTTATTATAGGTGTTCAGCAAAAAAAGGCAGTCTGCCTGCTTCTTTGATTCACTAGAAATATATTTCTGGCTAATGTTACTTGGAACCCATGCAAATCTTTCAGAACAGGGAAGGGAAATCATTAACATCCTATGTGCCAATTCCGGTCAGTTGGAGGTGATTGCTGCAAAAATTTGTGTTAAGAAGGAATCTGAAGTTATGTTTAGGTCAAATAGGAAAGTACAAACTGGTCAGTTAAGGATATCTATTATCATTATAGATTAGGTGTTTTCCCACAGTGTGGGGAGAGCAATTCTAATACAATTGCACGTAATGACCCAGGTGAAACTCACCACCAGTTGAAGGCTACACCCAAGTTTTGATTGGTCAAAAGTTTTCAACTTTTACTAGTAGAAACTCTGGATTCAAACCCTGTTTGTCTTTTACAAGTGGTCACATTTGTCAAGTGCCTTAACCTTTTTCAGCCTCAGGTTCCTCATCTGTAAAATGGGGATAATAGTTGTATCCTACTTCATAGAACAGTTGGGATGATTAAATGTAATGACCTGAACTCAGTTATCATAAGTATACGCACTCAGTCAATATCATCTATTATTACCACTATTATCATTATTTTTCAAAGGCCCCTACTCTCTCATCAAACCATCATTTTCTCTTGAATAACAGTAAAGTATTGACTGGATCATCAAACTGAGAGGTGCGGAGGTCAGAAATCCTGATTGCTGTCATCTCAGCCTTGGAGTTTGAGAGGCAACTCAGCACTGATTCTGGAGCCAGTCGCCCTGGATTCAGTGTCTGACTCTGCCTCTTTAGAGCGACAGGACCTTTCTTGGATGAGTCACTCATCTCTCTGGCCTCAGTTTCCTTATCTGTTAATATGGAAATAGTAATAATTAACTACCTTATAGAACCACTGTGAAGATATAAGATATATGTGGTATATGTGAGTTATAACACCACCTGGCATATAAGAAGAGCTATGGAATTTAACTTTATGATTATGCTTTTTTTTACCCAGCTTGTTAACTTCCTTCTTATTAAGAGAACATTTTCCATTTTCTCAGTCTTAGAAGGAGCAGAGTCCACCTCCCACAGCAGAGGATACAAAAGGCAGTTATTCATCTTCCCAGGATCCCTTGCAGCTAGAGCAGAGGCATGTGACCATTCTTTCACCAATCAGAAACATCCACCTCAGACTACTCATTGGATCCATGTGGTGCCACAAGTTTTGGAAGTGGGAAGAAGTCATGGAGCAGCTGTGGTGATTGCAACAAGACTTCATCCTCAGGACAGCTGTGGCAAGGTTAGGAGAAGGGTCACTCCCAGCAGCGTCAGCCATGCATCTGACATATAGGAATCGTGGCATTAGCGCCCTTACTCAGGCACTATAAGATGACCAGAGCATCCTCCTGGCTGCATGCCCTCTGAGCTTGACGCTCCAGCTCTCCTTGTGATGTAGTGAGTCACCCATATCCTTGAATTAATTTCTTCCTGGTACGCCAGGCTCAATGGCTCAGTCTGTAATCCCAGAACTTCAGGAGCCCATGGCAAGTGGGTTGTCTGAGCCCACGGGTTTGAGACCAGCCCAGGCAACTTGGCAAGACCTTGTCTCTACAATAAATAAAAAGTTAGCCAGGCGAGGTAGCACTTGCCTGTAGTTCCAGCTACTTCAAAGGCTGAGGAGGAGGGATCAGTAGAATCCAGCAGGTTGAAGCGCGGGTGGCTGTGAGTGTGCCACTGCACTCCAGACTGGGTGACAGAGTAAGACTCTAACACAGAAAACAAAACAATTTTATTTCCTGCTTAAGGCAACCAGAGTCTGTTTCTATGACTTACTGCTAAGAACCCTTCCTGATACAGTAATGCAGAGCAGAAACCTTTCTCAAAGTTCTGGAAAAACTTGAGCTTTAATTTTTTTAAAGTATCGACCTCATAAAGAAGCCTTTTCCACCATGACCAAGCCAGAGTAGTTCTGTAGCTGGCATTGATGGGGGTACCTCTACCCTTTACCAAGATGCTCACAGAGCATTTGCAGCCAAGGCAGTCATGAAGGAACCCAGAATGTCTGCTTTGCCTACTACTCACCACACCAGGATGCTACCTAAGCTCCCCAGGGTAGAGTGAGAAATGAGAGGAAGGGGTAGAGAAGGAGAGGGAAAGCAAGAAGCTCCTGACAGTGATGTGTTTACCGCATTAAAATCAAACACAAAGATGTGTGAGGGCACAGAAGAGTTTGGCAAGAGTAGCCTGAGCCCTGCCAGCGGAAGCCCATCAGAGGGGGAAGAAACCACAGCCAGTTTCAAGGGACTTTTAAGGTGTTTTTGGTAAATAAAAATCAAGCAGCCAAATCTGTGGCTAAAACTCTCCTTCTGCAGTGTCCAGTGGAGTCGTGAACTTGACTGAGAACCACAAACATGCCATGGTCACAAATCATCCTTTCTTTCAAGATGGCATAACTGCTGCAGGGAAGGATTCCTGGCAGAGCTGGGAGGAGTGGGTTCAGTGATTACTCATAGGGTCTAAGGTGGCATTAGAATCACCTGGCAGGCCTATCAGTACGCAGATGACCAGGCCACTCCTCAGAGTGTCTAATTTACAACTTTCTGGTTTCCTTCGAGCAAATTCCCAGGTGATGCTCATGCTTTGATACTCACTGGCTTAGAGTGATCCATTTACAACTTCTTCATCTGTAGAATGGGAACAGTAACCCTAGCTCACAAGATGGGCCTGAGCCTCGATTACGCTAACGGATATGAGACTGCGGTGTACTGAAGCACACCATCAAAACGTGAGTTGTTTATAATGATGTTAATGCACATTTCCAGCGTGAGCTGGTGTGCAGCTGAGCAGTCATAAGTGATGCCTTTATTGAATCCTCATGCTGTCTTCAGTACCCCTGAGAACACAATGAGTCTTTTTTTTTTTTTGAGTTGGAGTCTCACTCTGTCACCCAGACTGGAGTGCAGTGGCCACTCCCGGCCACCGCAGCCTCGACCTACTGGGCTCCGGCATCCTTCCACCTCAGCCTTTCGAGTAGCCGGAATTACAGGCATGCGCTACCACGCCCGGCTGATTTTTGGAACTTCACTCTAGTATATACCAGCTAGGCTATGGTGAAATTGATCTTGTTATACATCGTATTGCCTAAAGTTGCAGTTTCTGAGACCTTATACGCGACGTCATTCATAGGGTCTCAGAAACTGCAACTTTATGGGTAGCATGCACCCACCCTGGGCAGGAATCCTTCCCATCACAGGGCACACTCACACACATACCCACACTCACTCCAATTGGCACCCTGCAGACACGCCAGTGAGCTCAATGTGCACAGCATTGGGATGTGGGAGGACATGCATTACATGGAGAAAACCCACACACATGGGGAGAGAATGCAAACTCCACAAAGGAAAGGGCCCCAGCCAGTATCAATTTAATTTCTCATCAGTGTTAGTCACTGATGAAACAATATTATCCGAGGACCTGCTGTGAAAGCGATCAAAGTGACCCCCACTACCCCACCACAGCAGTTGCTCTCATGTATCTCCTCGTTTTCCACTCAACACAACCCTTGGGTTTGGTAGTTCCATTTTATAGGCAGAAACTGTAGCTCCAAGACATGAGAAGACTTCCCAAGGGCCACTGAGAGTGGACACTTTCTGGGTGCCTGAGCACCTCCCAATACGCTGCCCCCTCTTCCTCTCAGAACGGCCTTCCTACCTTCAGGGATTGACTGGATGTCAACTTGGTGCTTTGTGACCCTGACATTCTGACTGAAGTTGTTGGATCAAAGGTTAACCCTTGACCTAAGCTGGTCCAATTAGCATCTCCCTCCTGGGAATTTAGATCCACTCCTGAGAGACCACAACTGAGTCACCGTGTGGACCAGAGGATGCCAGAATGAGAAGAGAGGAATAAGCCTGCACAGAAGCAGCAAACACAAGGACCAGAGTACTGGGGTGACCTCACTACAGCCCTGTCCTTGGATACCATTCAGTTGTGATTTTTAAAATTTTTAATAAATAAAAGAATATATTAAAATGTCAAATAATTTCAGATAAACACTAATTTTTTTAGAAAATACAAGAGTAAAACTTTTCAAATTTTATATTGTGTTTCCTGTAAGTAGAAGAAAAGTTATCTCAAGTGGCTGCATATATAATAAAGATGTCACTCATGTCACTGAAAAGTTCAGGGGTAATTTTGGCTTTATATAGGACTGATTTGGTGGCTAAAATAATATAATCAAGTCCTCAATTTCTCTCTCTCCCTGGATCTCCCTTTCCCTTTCTCCTCTCCCTCTCTCCTTCTTTCCCTTTCTTCCTTTCTCCTTCTCTCTCTCTCTCTCTCTCTCCCCTTTGTCTTTTGTGATATAGAATTCATCCACAGGAGCCACAGAGTCCTTTGTAGCATGGACTTTTCTATGGTGGTAGCAAAATGGTTGCAGCAATTCCAGGCTTCATACCATAATTTATATTATCCAAAGGAAAAGAGAATCCTTTCCAACTGGCCTTGCACAAATCCTGGGATTCACTTTCATTGGTCCAACCTAGGCCACGTACCCATCTCTAAACCAATCACCAGAGACAAGGACATAGGAAATTTAGATTGAACCAGTTGGGACTTTTCCTTGAAGCAGAAGGTGGAGTCTATCCTTCCCACACTGTATGACTGAAGATGATAATCAGGTATTTTTGGTGGGAGAAGGAGGCGAGGGATCCATGTCTCAAAAGTAACCAACAGATGCCCACTATGTCCTATAGCTTCAATAAATATTTCTTTTTTGCTTAATCCTTCTTTAGTTGATTTAAAATTTTTAACCAATGAGTCCTAAAGATATAGGTGCAGATGAACTTGACTCTTTACTTTCATTAATTTATTCTAAAACATTTCTGGAAAGCCTTTGGGATACTCTCGCCCAGTTTACGTGAAGAAAAGAAGGAAAGTCAAATTTCACTCATTCAGGGCAATGGAGAGAGAAGTTTAGTGACAATTACTTGGTCAAAATCCTTGTCTCTACAAAAACTTAACCAAAAAGGTAGTTATTAGACCCAATAGTGAGCTATAAACAAGATATAAAAGAATGGCACTAGGGAAGATTATGAGGATTAATAGAAAGTATTTCCAATGCAAATCCTATACATTTCACAATGCTTCATTAATTTATAATCCGTCTCAATCAAGATTTTGTTGCCTGACTCACTGAAGGAATCTTGAGTAATTGTGGTCTAAAAAAGGCTATTATGTTTCACCAAATACCTTTTATTCATATAAATGCTCATGTACTATTCATATCAATATTTGTAGAGGGAAGGAAATTTCTAAAATCTTATTTTCAAAATCTTACTAAGCAAATAGCGAATACCATTTCCAAACTATCACAAATAATTGGGCCACAAATAATGCTGTATAGTTTGTGGGATGAGTGTATTTGCTTGGGAAGAAAATGCCAGAGACAACAGTCAAGCACCCTTTTAGGAAATGCTGAATCACCAATATGCACAATGGCATAGGGGACAGTATTGCATGAAGAACGCAGACATCGAAAACTCGAGTCACAAAGTGATTTGAAAGAGGGGGGCGCTTAATGTGAAGGTGTTCTAGGAAAGTCTTATCAATTTATTTCTCCTTTATGCATGTCCAAGAAGGACATATATGTATAATACATGTTTAAATACAATGTCTAAATATGTGCACAAAACTTTCAATAACCAATTTAAAAATTCTGATAGGAAAACATGGCATGAGTATTCTTTGATGGCTCTGTTTTCCTTCTTAGTGGGACATGAAATGATAACTTTATCTTGAGAACATCCGAGATTTTTTTTTTTTTTTTTTTGGAGTCTTACTCTGTCACCCAGGGCTGGTGTGCAGTGACCGCTCCCGGCCACTGCAGCCTCGACCTGCTGGGCTCCGGCGATCCTTCCGCCTCAGCCTTCCGAGTAGCTGGAACTACAGGCGCATGCTACCACGCCCGGTGAATTTTTTGATTTATTGTAGAGATGAGGTCTCGCCAAGTTACCCAGGTGGGTCTCGAACCCACAGGCTCAGGCACTCTACTCAACTCAGCCTCCCAAAGGCACAGGATTACAGGCTGAGCCACTGAGCCCGGCTACATCCTAGGTTTGATAGAAATGCAGTAGTTCAATCTCAAGATGCAACCCTACTGTATTATTTTTATTGTGATTATTGTTACTTTTTGCTGCTATTGGTCACTCTCTTATACACCAGGCCTTATTTTCTTTTCTTCTCTCACATGTATGCAACAGAGCTAAAGTATGGTGACCCTTAGCACATTCACTTGTCAGTATATTGCTTGTGGTTCTATCCAAAAGGGTAAATGTATTTTACAAATAATTTTACAGCAGTAGAAATATCACTATATTAAAACTTTTACTGTGGTTTAACATCCTGTTTTATCCTCCAAGAATCTAAGATCTGCAAAACAAACCATACTAACCAAACTCAAACACATTACCATTTACTGACAGGCGCTGAAGGACTCCAATACAAAAGCGAGAATAGTTCAAATAAACAAATGCTCAGTGTCGTTCAGTGAAGTGTAAACAAGATCCGAATAAATGAGTGGGCACATTTACTTCCTGCTCAGGCGTCAGTTCCTCATTGTTTGTTCTTTATGCCTTCAATGTCTCCACCCGTGGGATTCATCTGCCAAGTTGCCTTACACCTTTGGCTGTTTCTGGAAAATTGATGTTAGAATTAACGCTAGAAACATGTTAAAGCATGATCATGACTCTTGCAAATCTTTTTTCTTCATCGAAGATCATTCTATTACGTCATAATTATCATACAACTATAATGTAAATACATAGTTATTTCCATCTCTCTGTCCAGATGGCCGGTTACATAATTATTACAGTATGTTTGTACTTACTGGGTTTAATTACCAGATAATCAGGAAGAACATGCAAATTGCTAGGTTGTTGTAACACTGTACATTGAACCAAGTAAAACCTGTGTATTGCATATAAGTAAACAAGCTCTTCCATAGGACTGTACACTGTAACCTATGACAAGAAGACCAGACGTTTGTTATAGGTCCATTGTATGGGTTAGCATTACACTTGCTGAACCTGGATTAATGTCCAGATTACAAGGAAATGTAATGGGAGAGACGTTCATGCTGCCATGCCCACCCCAGGGACAATGGGGAACTGGCCACAGGAATGGCTGAGCAAGGTGCCAGCCCTTGGCTCTGGAGTTCAGTTCTTCCAGCATAGTCCAGAGTCACCTGCAAGCATCTGTTCTCAGCCCAATCGTGTACCTGGCCAAGTGCTGACTGAGAGCGATTGCAGACCATCAACCAAACAAACCTCTCCCAGGAATCAAACATTGCTCCAGGCAGAAGCCAAACTCTGGTGCCCTGGTGTGTGCATTTTGGCACCAGAGCATTGTTAAGTATGATTCTCGTTCATTACACCAAGAGAAGCTGCCCAGAGAACATCTCCTGACTCTGCCAGTCAGGCCCCTTCTGCACGTTGCTTGGTTGCCCATGTAGCATCCTTTCCTGCTCTCCCCTTCCCGATACCCACTTGGAAATCCGTGTTGTTTCAAAGAAAGCAACTTCATCTCCACTTCCAGTAGCTACACTTCAGATCTATGCAAGCAGCATACCCCTCCCCCCACCCCTACAGTGAGTGGCTTAAGCAGCCTCCAGCTGCTTAAGCCAGTCTTACATAGAACATTTTGTGAAAGTGCCTGAAGCAAGGCGCTTACTCTCCCTCTTCAATGTGAAGGATGAAGTCTGAAGCCTCAAGGGCTACTGAAATCTTGCAACCATAAGGAAGAAACTGGGTCCTTCAGTGACAACATTGAACCACAGGATCCAGCTTGACCTGAAACTTACTGCCACATTTTCCAATTGCATGAGTGAATAAATGCCCTCTGTTACTTATGCCACCCAGAATTGGGGTTCCTGTCATCTACAACTAGAAGCATGACAGCTTAGACAGTTGCCAGATGTATCCACCTGGTTTGCCACAAAAATCTCGTATAGGTTTTGTTCATGGAATCTTTTGCACCACGACTGGACATGAGGCCGTCATGCTCTGATCATTTCCAAATCTTACACATTGATTGCTTTTCCTGCTAATGTGAGATGGCATCCCAGCATCTACTTATGACAGAGACAGCCTCATTCCCAGAGAAGGAGAAGAAGAGAAAGTATTCTTCATCCGCGGCCGGGGCTGGGTGGGGATGGGGGATTCTCCAAGACTCTGCTCTTTTCCCTATAGAGAAATCTGGTGGGACCCCTGAGTCCAGCCAGTTGGAATATTGCTTGAGGTTACTAAAGGTCACAGGCCAGGGTGGAAAGGGTCCAAGGACACTGACAGGAAGTAAACAGATGTTTACAACCACAGGGAGAAAGAAAGGCGTAGTGGCAGGAGTGGAGAGGGACCTCAGGACAGAGAGGCAGAGCGAAGTATATGAGATATGGGAAGAGCGCACACTGGGTCACCCTGAACAAGAGACTGGTTACTGCTCAGAGTCAAGGCTTGAAGCAGCATGGCTGACTAGTGGACATTCATTCATTCCACATATGCTTATTCAAATGTCTAGCTGCAGAGTGCCTGTAACTGTCCCAGACATCAAGTTAAAGATCCATATGCCCTATATAGCCCTGGCCCTCATGCTTCTCGGCCATCAAGTGAGACATAATTCAACAAGCTATTGCAATAAAACATGGACATACCCAGTCTAGAAGAGGTAAAAGGAGTTGTGGAAGGATACAAGAGGAGAAACCAGTGAAATGCAGGTTCAAGGACAACTTCCTGCGGGAAATGACATTGATGCTGAAACCCGAGGGATGGAAAGCCTCAAGTGAGGGATGAACTAGAGGGGGAAGGCCTGCAGCGGAGGTAGAGAGCATTTGTCAAGAGATAGGCAGGAGTATGCAGGTTTCTAGGAACAGGAAGGAGTCTGGTGAAGTTGGAGAGGGCGTGGCCAGGGGAACTTGATGGGAAGCACAGCTGTTGAGGCAAACAAGGGCCAGATCTCCTAGGGTCTTGGCAGCTGGGCAGGAGCCTGCATTTATCTCAAGGGCAGTCTTTAACTGGCAGAATGACATGATCAGATTTGCCTTTTAGGAGGCCATTACCCATAT
Source organism: Carlito syrichta (assembly GCF_000164805.1). Lineage (NCBI taxonomy): Eukaryota > Metazoa > Chordata > Mammalia > Primates > Tarsiidae > Carlito > Carlito syrichta. The sequence continues at coordinate 299,791 of NW_007245630.1, forward strand.
TTTGCTCTAAACACATACCCAAACTACTTTTCCAAAGTCTTCTTTGGGTAGAGCGGAGCATAGAGGGAATAGTATCAATAAATTCCCAAATATATTTTCCTACAAACCATGTGCAACAGAAGAGAACATGCCGTGGGTTTCAGATGCTACACTTGTACTTCAATCATCAGCCCCCTTTTCACAGCTGTTTGATGTTCAGACACCCTTGGAATACTTTCAATAAATCTTTTTAACTCTGTTTTTCTTCAAAGCAGGAAGCCTTGTCCTCAGCATGTGATTAGGTTGTAAAACTTGGCATTTTCTCTACTCATCCAACTCTACTCATCAGGCATGATGGAGCGCCCAACCACCAAATGCCCTGTTTCACTTAGACCAGGGCAGCCATGACCTATGTGTACGCAACAATAGCCTCTTATTCTGGTACTATAACGCTTCAGAGGAACATTATCCCAGAATACAATGAGATTCAAAAAGAAAGATGTACCTTGAGTCGGATAATCACAATTGTGCATTCAATTGGGCCCTATGGATCAAGACAGATGACAGGGAATGATTATTTGTTTCCGTAAGCTGACTCATGGAAATATGTTTGGGGTTTTAGTGATACAGTTATCCTTCCTCCCTGACATTTCTCCTTTTTTATGATTAATCATAATAATCAAAGAAGATTATTATAGAATAGAATGATGAAGCTGGTCACAGTGGCTCATGCCTGTAATCCCAGCACTTGGGGAGGCTGAGGTGGAAGGATCGCTTGAGACCAGGAATTCAAGACCAACCTGGACAACATAGTGAGAAACCCATCTCTACAAAAATTTTTAAAATGCTAGCGGAGCATAATGGTGTGCATCCTGTAGTTCCTAGCTACTCGGGAGGCTGAGGTGGGAGGATTGCATGAGCCTACTATTTCAAGACTTTCAGTGAGCTATACTCACAGCACTGCAATTCAGCCTGGGCAACAGATCAAGATTCTTTCTCTAAAAACAATAAATAAATAAATAAATAAAAATAAGATCAGTAGCAGTGATGACAATAATGGCTACTACGTATTGAGTTTACAATGTGCCAGGTACAGAGCTACGCACTTTAAATAAATTGTCTCATTCAATTCTCACAACATGAGACAGATAATATTATATTTCTGTTTTGTAGATGAGAAAACTGAGGCTCGCTCAGAGAGGTGAACAGCAGCTAGTACTGCAGGGAGAGTTTGAATTCAGCCCAGCTAACTCTAATGCTCACAACACACTTGACTTGGGGAGACTTCCACCTTTATGAAGTATGAGGAAGTTAGTCCAAGGTCTTTCTGGTCCATTAGCCTCTGTGATGATCAGCACCGGATTTTATCTGTCTGCTTCCGTGCATCTCTCCCTGGTGAACTCCGTGGTTCGAGTCACAGTGCTGAGCCAAGAGAGGCCCAATCACCTGAGCCAAGTTCTCATTAAAATGTGTGTGTGTTTGAGGGGCCTAATGATTATTTTCAGTTCTGGTTCCTGCTTATTTGGTTTGGGTTTTGCACGATTAATTAGGAGCCTAAATTAATGAGAAGGGAAACACGTGTCCAGCTGGTCCTCCCAGATGTTCCTGGAAACAGACTCTTCAATTTGCACAGTGTGACAGTGTAAACATGACTAGGGAAGCTGCTCTGAGTGGTTCAGTCCCCAACCCTCCTGGCTGGGCAACCATGCTTGGGGTCTAAACACATACGTGTTTGCCGATCTTAGTCCCCTTGGCTGTATCATGAGACAGCCTCAGTTATATTTCCTAACCTGAATCCCTGAACAAGTATGGAAGAAGGAAACCTAAATAGATGAAGAAGGAGTTGAGGAAAGACTAGAGCCATCCTTAATGGGCAGATGATGGGGAAGAAAAGTTCTCCAAAATCCAGTGCCATGTGCATTTCATAGGCACCGGCCAGTAGCAGGTGTCCATTTTTCTTTCTCATCCCTTTCCTGGTGTTCCTTTTGATTTTATGATGAGAAAAGATGAATAGACCTGTCCCAGGTTCATCTTTTTTGGGATAATGACTGAATGAAAATAAAGTGGAACCTATCAGGGTCATCCAGTGTGCTTCTCAATGATGGAATCACATGCCATCAAAGGAACCCTTTCCTTCTGTTGCCTCCACTTACAGGAAAGTGAAGGGATAAGCCAGCCTTGAAGTGGGCAATTCCTAGAAAGTTGACAGAAGATCAAGAAGCTCTATGTAGTGTCTCTCTCAATGTATTGGACACCTACCCTATGCCAGTGATGAGCACTGGGTCATACAATGAACAAGGTAAGCATAATCCACATCCTTAAGTCTAGCTGTCTCAACTTCACCAGTCACAAACTTGACTGAGGATATTAAACACTCAATAAGCTAGCTCCCTAGGGTACATGCATACAATGGAATGCTATTTAGCCTTGAAAAAAATGAAATTCTGACACATGCTGTAATATAGATGAATCTTAATATGCTAAGTGAATAGCCAGATACAAAGGACAAATACTATATGATGCCATTTATATGAGATATGCCATTTATAAGAGTAGTCAAAAGCACAGAGACAGAAAGGAGAATGGTAGCTACCAGGGACTAAGGAGGGCTGAGTGGGGAGTCAGTATTTAATGGATTCAGAGTTTCAATTTGGAATGTTGAAAAAGTTATAGAGATGAACAGTAGTGATGGTTACACAACAGTGTACGCATGATTAATATCACTGAATTTTACACTTAAAAATGGTTATCATGATAAATTTTATGCCATGTATATTTTACTACTACTTTATTTTTTTTTAAAGAAATCTCCATTGGGTCCTGCTAGGCACACATTTCCTAGATGAGTGGGCGAGTTGAGATCACCCTTTATAAATTATATTCTAAGTATGATGGGAATTCTCTACTAGCCCCTTGTTCAAGTTCTGTCATCATCTGTTTATACGATATTCATTCAAAAATATGAGTGGCATGTTCCCACATAGTGCTCTAGGCATGGCAGATGTGGAGATAAACAAGAGACAGGGTTCCTGCTTTCAGGGGTTTGCATTTTAGAGGAGGTCAGATAATAAGTAAGCAAATTGCAAACCTCCACCCCCAACAGACTCTACCTTGACCCTGATTTATTTTTATTCTTAGTACTCATCATTTTTACTCACCTATCCCATGTACCTTCATCTCTCCATCCCTCCACTGAAATATAAGCTCTATTTTATTGATTTTATTGATGCAACCCTGAACCTAGAATAATACCTGGCACATAATCATTAATATATGCATAAAATGAGTAAAACTCAGTCCAAAAATTAAAAGGATATTTTCTACTGTGACAAATATTTTAAAGAAGAAAACCAGTGTTCTGTGATGGGATAGAGAAAATAACTTGTGGAGGAAAAAATGATAAAGTAACTTGGAGAGTGTGATTTTAAATTAGTTGATCAGAGAAGTGGGTTTTTTTGTTTGTTTTGCTTTGCTTTATGAGATGACAAAAAGTTTTCCATGGAGCCATCTAGAAGAAGAGTATTCTAGCCAGGGGAAACAACAAACTCAAAGTCCTGAGGCAAGAAAAAAAAGTGCTCAAATGTTGAAGGAACAGAAAAAAACCCATCATGGCTAAATGGTTGTACCTGAAAGGAGGAGTTGTCCCATGCAAGGTCAAAAAGCTCAGTAGGGACCAGATCCTGGAGGACCTTACAGTCCATGTAAGGAAACTCAATTTTATTCTAAATGTGATGAAAAGCCACTGAAGTATTTTTTCCTTTATAAAATGATATGTTTTTTCAAAAATTATGTTAAAATATACATAATATAAAACTTGCAGTTTTAATTCTTTTTGAGTGAATAATGTTAAGTGCATTCACATTGTTGTACTATCATCACCACTGCCCATCTCCCAAATTTTTTCATCATTCCAGACTGAAACTCTGCTCCCATTAAACAATAGCTCCCCATTTTCCCTCCCCTACCCTTCTCTACTAACTACCATGCTACTTTCTGTCCATGAATTTGACTTCTCTAGATACTTCATGTAAGAGGAATCATACAGTATGCATCATTTTGTGCTTGGTTTATTTTACTTAGCATAATGTCTTCAAGGTTTACTCATGTGGCATTTGTCAGAATCTCCTTCCTTTTTAAGACTGAATGATAATCCATTGTACAGATATACCACCTTTTCTTTTTTAATCCATCCATCCCCAGTAGACATATTGGTTGCTTCTTTCTTTTGGCTGTTGTGAATAATGTTGCTATGAACATGGGTGTACAGATATCTCTTTGAGATCCTGCCTTTAATAGTTTGGGGCATATATCCAGACATGGAATTGCTGAATCATATGGCGATTCTATGCTTAATTTTTGAGGAACTGCCATAATGTTTTCCACAGTGGCTGGCTTTTACATTCCTACCAACAATGCAGGAAAAACCTTATTTCTCTACTTTCTCTCCAATACTTGGTCTGTTTGTTTGTTTGCTTGCTTTTTGTCTTTTGTTTTTAGTATATATAGTAGTCATTTAAAATGGTATGAAGCGGGACTGCATTGTGATTTTGATTTGCGTTTTCCTAATGATTTGTGAGGTAAAGTACCTTTTCATGGCCTTTGTATATCTCCTCTCAAGAAATGTCTATTCAAGTTCTTGGCCCACTTTTTTCTTTTTTCTTTTTTTTGCATTGGAGTCTCACTCTGTCGCCCAGACTGAAGTGCAGTGGCTGCTCCCAGTCACTGCAGCCTCGACCTGCTGGGCTCCAGCGATCCTTCCACCTCAGCCTTCCAAGTAGCCGGAATTACAGGCATGCGCTACCACGCCCGGCTGATTTTTTGATTTATTGTAGAGATGAGGTCTCGCTGCCTAGACGGGTCTCGAACCTGCGGGCTCAGGCAATCCACTCACCTCACCCTCCCAAAGCGCAGGATTACAGGCTGAGCCACCGAGCCCGGCTAGCCCACTTTTTTAACTAAATTCTTTCGTTGCTGTTTTTGAGTTATAGGAATTGTTTATAAATATATTGGAAATCAACTTTTATCTTTTATATGTTTTGAAATATTTCACCTGATTCTGTGGGTTACCTTTTTATTATGTTGATAGTGTCCTTTGTTGCACAAGTTTTAATTTTGATGAAGTTCAGTTGATCTATATTTTATTTTGTTTCCTGTGCTTTTGTTGTATCAAAGAAATGTTGCCAAATTCAATGTTTTGAAGACTTTCCCCTATGTTTTCTTCTAAGAGTTTTATAGTTTTAGCTCTATGTAGATCTTTGATCTATTTTGAGTTAATTTTCATATATGGTATAAATGAAAGATCCAACTTCATTCTTTTGCATATGGATATTCAGTTTTCCCAACACTATTTGTTGAAAAGACTGTTCTTCCCCACTGAATTGTCTTCACAACTTTGTTAGCAATCATTTGATCATACATGCCAGAGTTTATTTCTAGGCTCTCGATTCTATTCCATTGGCCTATATGTGTGTCATTATGCCAGTGCCAGACTATTTCAATTACCAAAGCTTTGTAATAAGTTTTGAAATCAGGACGTATGAGTTCTTCGATTTATTTTTTTTTTCAAGATTGTTTTCTATGCTTCGAGTTCCTTGAGATTTCATATGAATTTTAGAATGTTTTTTTCTATTTCTGAAAAAAATTTTTTTAAAATTTTGATATAGATTGCTTTGCATCTGTAGATTGCTTGGGGGTAGTATTGATGTCTTAACAATATTAAGTCCTATAATTCAAGAACATGAGTTGTATTTTCACTTAATTATGTCTTCTTTAATTTCTTTCAGAAATGTTTTGTAGTTTTCAAGTCATTCGCCTCTTTGTTTAAGTCAATTTCTGAGTATTTTATATTTTTCATGTGATTATAAGTGGAATTTTTAAAATAACTTCCTTTTCAGATTGTTAGTATATAGAAATGCAACTAATTTTTGTGTGCTTACTTTCTATTCTGTTTTCTTGCTGAATTTATTTATTAGTCCTACCAATATTTTATAGATTTTTTTCCTGTTTTCTACATATGAAATCCTGGTATTGGCCGGGCTCGGTGGCTCAGCCTGTAATCCTACGCTTTGGGAGGCTAAGGTTAGTGGATTGCCCAAGCCCGCGGGTTCAAGACCCGCCAGGGCAACTTGGCAAGACCTCATCTCTACAATAAATCAAAAATTAGCCGGGTATGGTAGCATGTGCCTGTAGTTCCAGCTACTTGGAAGGCTGAGGCGGAAGGATTGCCAGAGCCCAGCAGGTCGAAGCTGCGGTGACCAGGAGCAGCCACTGAACTCCGGTCTGGGTGACAGAGTAAGACTCCAACTCAAAAAAAAAAAAAGAAATCCTGGTATTTGCAAACAGAGATAATTTTATTTCCTCCAGTTCATTGTATATGTTTTTCATTTCTTTTTCTTGTCTAATGGTTCTAGCCAGAAGTTCCAATACCATGTTAGATAGAAATGGTAAAAATGGGCATCCTTATCTTGTTCCTAATTTACAGGCAAAGTTTTCCCTATTTCACTACTGAGTATGACATTAGCCTTGGGTTTTTCATATATGGGCTTCATTATGTTGAAGTATTTCCTTCTATTCCTAGTCTTCTTGTTTTTTGTTGGGTTTTTTTTGTCGTAAAGGGGTGTTGAATTTTGAATTTTGTCAAATGTTTTCTCTGCATAAATTGAGATGATAGTGTGGGATTTTTTTCCCCTTCATTCTGTTTATGTGGCATATTACATTGATTAATTTTCGTATGTTAGACTATCCTTTCATTCTGGGAATAAATTCCATTTGGTCATAGTATATAATCCTTTTAATATGCTGTACAATTATGTTTTCTAGTATTTTGTTGAAGATTTTTGCATCAATAATCATAAGGGATATTGCTCTCTAAGGGTTTTTTTGGTAATTTCTATATCTGACCTCATTTTTATCAGTGGAATGCATGTCTCATTAAATGAGTTAGGGAGTGAGTATTCCCTTCTCTTCAAATGTGTGATAGAATTTTACAAGCATTAGTGTTAGTTACTCTTCTAAGATTTGATAGAATTCACTAGTAAAACTATTTGGTCTGGGGTTTTTCTTCTGGAGGAGATTTTTGATTATTGATTAAACCTCCTCACTAGTTATAGATCTATTCAGATTTCTTATTTCTTCATAATTCAGTCTTGGTAGGTTGCGTGTTTCTAGGAATGTGCCCAATTTATTTAGACTTTCCAATTTGTTGGCATACAATTGTTTATAGTACTGTCTTATAGGTTTTTTTTTTATTTCTATGAAATTGGTAGTAATGTGCTTACTTTCATTTCTGAGTAATTTGAGTCTTTTCTCTTATTTCTTAGTCAAGCTAGCAAAAAGTTTGCCAATTTTGTTGATCTTTTCAAAGAACCAACTTTTGGTTTCATTGATTTTTTTTTTTTTTTTTCCTATTTTGTCTGATATTAGTATTACCACCCTAGTTCACTTTGGGTTACTTTTGACATGGAATATCTTTTTCTATCCTTTCACTTTCAACCTATTTATGTCTTTAGATCTAAAGTTTCTTGTAAACAGCATACTGTTGAATCATGTTTTTGTATTCATTCTGTCAATCTATGCCTTTGATTAAAGAGTTAAATACATTTATATTTAAAGTAATTATTGATAAGGAAGAACTTACTTTTGCCATTTTGTTGTCATTTTATTGTATCTCATAGCCTTTTGTCCCTCATTTCATTTTTTTGCTTTCTTTGTGTTTAGTTGACTTTTTGTAGTGATATATTTTGATTCCCTTTTTATTTTTTATGTATATGCTATAGATATTTTCTTTGTGGTTACCATGGAGATTATACATAACATCCTAAAGTTATAACAATCTATTTTGAATTGACACCAATTTGGCTTCAGTTGCATATAAAAACTTGACAGCTATATCCCTGTCTCATTTTATATTATTGATGTCACAAATTTCATCGTCATATCTTATGCACTCTTTAACATATATTATAATTATTTTTACACATTTGTTTTTTGAAGCCTATAAAAAATAGAAAATGGAATTACAAACCCAAATTACAAGGTTATTCTTGCATTTGCCTATGTAATTACCTATACCAGAGATCATTGTATCTTCATATGGCTTTGATTTACTATCTAGCATTCTTTCATTTCGATCTGAAGAACTCCCATTAACATTTCTTGTAGAACAGATCTGTTGGTAATAAATTTCCTCAGTTTTTATTTATCTGAGAACATTTCTCTCTCATTTTTGAAGGACAGTTTTGTTAGATACACAATTATTGGTTAACAGGGTTTATCATTCCACTGCCTTTTGGCTTCCAAGTTTTTTTGGTTGAGAAACTAGATAATTTTATTAGGGATCCCTTGCACATAGCAAGTCACTCTTCTCTTGCGGCTTTCAAGGTTCTCTCTTTGTCTTTGTCTTGCAACAGTTTATGTGTCTAGGTGTGAGTCTCTTTATTGTACTAGTTTATTGAGTTTTTTGACTTTGTATGTTCATTTATTTTCTTAAATTTGGGGAGTGGTCAGTCATTATTTTTTCAAATAATCTCTCTGTCCATGTCTCTCTCTTCTACTTTCTGGACTCCCATAATACATACTTGATGCTTGATGATATCCTACAAGCCCCTTAAGCTCTGTTTACTTATTTTCTTTCTTGTTTCTTTGTGCTCCCATACTCAATAATTTCAAATGTCTTATCTTCAAGCTCACCAGTTCTCTCTTCTGCCTGTTCAAGTCTGTTGTACAGCCCTCTAGTAAATTTTTCATTTAAATTATTCTATATCTCAGCTTTAGAATTTCTACTTAGTTTCCTTTTATATTGTCCTTATCTTTGATGGTATTCTCATCTTTTTAAAATATATCGTTTTATTGATTTTCTCTAAATTTTCTGACCATGTTTTTCTTTGGTTCTGTAAGCATATTTAAGACAGTTGTTTTAAAGTTTTTGTTTAGTAAACGCAACACCTGTGTTTCTTCGTGGACATTTATTTGTTTATTTATTATTGAATTGGGTTCTCACTCCATTGCCCAAGCTGGAGTGCGGTGGCACACTCATGGCCACCCCAGCGTCAACCTGTTAGGCTCAGGCGATCCTACCACCTCAGCCTTCCAAGTAGCCAGAACTACAGGTGTGTGTTACTACGCCCAGCTAATTTTTTTTTAATTGTAGAGATGAGGTCTTGCCAAGTTGCCCAAGCTGTTCTTGAACACATGGGCTCTAAGGCAATCCTCTCACCTCGGTCTCTGATAGCACTGGGATTACAGGCTTGAGCCACTGCGCTCAGCCTATGGACATTTATTATCTTCCTTGGATGGGCCATGTTTTCCTTTATCATTGCATGTTTTGTGATTTTTGCTGAAGATTAGACAGTTGGATAAACAGCCATTTATCCAAGTCTTTGCGCATTGGCTGTGCCAGGGAAGTCCTTCAACAATTAACTGGGAATTTTCTAAGCCTTGGAATCAACTTGGGGAGAAAACTTAAGGCCTTCTCAAGTCTCTTCTGACCATATATCTTAGCTGGGCCTGTGTATGTGACTTTTCAATTTCCCATATGTACTGCTGCTTTTTTTTTAAAAGCAGGATTTATTGAGAGGACAGAAAAGCTCCCAAAGTGGGAGGAGATCCGAAGGGGTTGCTCTACTGTTGCTTTTAAATGTCTTAATTTCCAACTGTTTCACCCCAGCTTCTCCTTAGAGACTGTCTACTGTCTGTTTCCATCCAAAATCTCTTGCCCCAGGTGTCTAATAATCTTAGTCTCCCTGCAACTTTCCTAAGCAGCATCCACTGCTTCTCCTCATCAAAGATCTGTGTTAAGTAAGACAAAGACTAGTTCTTCAGGCAGTCCCCAGACAGGTTAGAATGTTGCAAATAAGAGCATCTCTGCTCCCTCAAGTTTGAGAGAGGGAACTGAGAGCTGTGATGCCATCTCTTCCTAACCAAGATTACACTGCACTGGGTGGCACAAAAGCAAGTGAAAATACTGCACAATTTTCTAACATTTATTAATGAATTTTTTTCTTGATTGGAAGTTTTCTTGATTACCATAGATATCTGACTACTTTTCAAAGCTTCTGTTAGGTTACTTTAGCCAGATTGTAGTTGGTTTTTCATGTCTCTGTGAGAAAACAAGGGCTTTAAACTTCCTAGTCTACCCAGTTGTGATGTCACCCTCACAGGATAGGTCTCATGAACCAGTCTTTTCTGAAAAAAATGCACAGACATCTCAGGAAGATGCAGCATAAAAAGGTTATATGAGTTGATTTAAACTTGAGCCTGAAAACATCTATTAAAATAAATTATCAGTTCCAACCAGAAGGCAAAGAAGAGGGACAGGGATAAGGCACAAAAGGGGTTATTTTGGTTCAGGGGACTGTTTGCTACATGAGTCACTAAAGCATTTTTAAAACAGTTTTGTTGAGATAAAATTGACCTACAATAAACTGCTCATTTAAAGTGTATGATTTGATATATTTTTGACACATTTGATATATCTATAAAATCATCACAATCAAGAGAATGAACATATCCTTCACATCAAAAACTTTCTCCTGATCCTTTGAAGCCATCTCACTCTTTTCTTACCCTCCTCCACCCTCACCATCCCCAGACAACAACTGATCTGCTTTCTCTCACAATACATTGGCTTCCATTTTCTCGAATGTCATATACATTGAATCACACGGAATGTATTTTTTCAGTCTTCTTTCACTCAGCATAATTATTTTGAGATTGGTCTATATTGTAGCATGTATTAATAATTCATTTTTCTTACTGAGTAGCATTTTATTATATAGAGATGCCAGTTCTTTAAAAAGTCTATTCACCTATTGATAAACATTTGGATTGCATATAGTTTTGAACTATTACAAATAAAGCTTCAGTGACCATTTAGGTGCAAGATTTTGTGTAGACATAAGCTTTCATTTATTTTGAATGAATAGCTACAAGTGGACTGACTAGGCCATATAGTGGGTGTGTGTTTAACTTTTTAAGAAACTGACAAATTGTTTTCCAAAGAACTTATACTATTTGATACTACCACTGGCAGTGAATGAGAGCTCTAATTCCTCTACATTCTTACCAGCACTTTATCTGTTCAGTCTTAAATTTTAGCTATTCTGATAGGTGTGTAGTGGCATCTCATTGTGATTTTAATTTGAATTTCCCAGACAACTAATAATGTTGAGCAACTTTTCATGTGATTATTTGCCTTTCATATATCTTTGCCTAAGTATCTGCTCAACTCTTCTGCCCATGTTTTATTAGAATGTTTGTTTGTTTTATCATTGGGGGTGTGTGTGTGTGTGTGTGTGTGTGTGTGTGTGTGTGTGTGCTCTGGATACAAGCTCTTTATCAGATATACAATTTGCAAATACTTGCTTCTACCTTGTGGGTTTTGAAGAGCAGAAGTTTTAAATTTTAGTAATCAAATTTATTTGATGGATCATGTTTTTGGTATCATAGCTAATAAATCTTTGGCTAATCTAAGGTCAAAAAATTGTTCTTCTAATTTTTGCTACAATTTCTATAGTTTTACATTTTACATTTGGCCTAAAATTCATTTTAAGTTAAAATTTTTTCTGTTATAAGGTAGAATTCAGTCTTTTTATTTTTTATTTTTTTTTGCATATAGCTGTCCAACTGTTCTACCACCATTTGTCATAAAACTATACCTTCTTCACTGAATTACTTTTGCATCTTTGTCAAAAGTCAGTTGTCCTTCTATGTGTGGGTCTATTTCTGGGCTCTCTGTTCTGTTCCATCCATCCATTTGTCTATACCATACTCTCTTGACAGTAGCTTTCTACAAAGTCTTGAAGTCAAATAATGTTAGTCCTTCACTTTATCCTCCTGCAAAGTTGTTTTGGCTTTTCTAGGCCCTTTGCATTTCCATAGGAATTTCAAAATCAACTTGTCAATTACTACAAAACAAAAGTCTGCTGCAGTTTTGATTGGGATTGCATTACATTTGTATCTAGAAATCAGCTTGAAGAGAAGAATACTGAGACTTTTGACACACAAGTATATCTCTCCATTTCCTTAGATCTTTAATTCCTTTCAGCAATGCTTTATAGCTTTTAGTATATAGGTCTTTTATCAGATTTAACACTAAAATATTTTAAGCAGGAGGTGGACATGATCTATCTTAATTTCTGAAGTAAGAATAAAGGGCTGAACTAAGTCAAAAGTGGGAACAGGAAGACCTATTAGGAGACTACTGCATAGTCCAAGTGAGTGTTGATGGTGGCTGATGGCTTGGACCACGATAGTGGTGGTTGATATGGGAGAAGGTGCTGAGCTGAGATTTAATAAGTTTTAAAGTTTGGATGGGCTGGGCTCGGTGGCTCAGCCTGTAATGCTGCGCTTTGGGAGGCCGAGGTGAATGAATTGCCCAAGCCCGCGGGTTCAAGACCCACCTGGGCAACTTGGCAAGACCTCATCTCTACAATAAATTAAAAAAAAAAAAATGAGCCAGGTGTGGGAGCGCACACCCGTAGTTCCAGCTACTTGAAAGGATCACCAGAGCCCAGCAGGTTGAGGCTGTGGTGGCCGGGAGCAGCCACTGCACTCCAGTCTGGTCAACTGAGTGAGACTCCAACTCAAAAAAAAAAAAAAGTTTGGATGACTATGGAGGGTCAGTTTGAAATTCGTGTTTCCTGTCTGGATGTTTAATTAGGTTGAACCACATGGAAGTGGCATTTTTTTTGTAGGTCAAAGAAAGTATAACATCATTGAATCAACTTCGTACGATTCAGTCTAATGTTTTGCAGGTAGGTCAGGACTCGAGACTTGGTAATCGATCAGACGCAGTGAACTTATACAAGGAGAAGATCAAGAACAGCTCTTGGGCACTTTGCCCAGGCAACAGAGTGGACTACAGCGCCATTTCTTCAGATTGCAAAGACGAGGGGAGGAGGGTACCATGCCACCCCGTTCTCCCTGTCTCTCTTTTTATTCCCAATTATTTTTCCTTCTCTCCTTCATCTTTAGCTTTTCAGGGGACTCAGTGATCAGAGGCTACATGTTTACTTTTAAACATGCATTTTTCCCACCTGGCTCTTTGTCTGACATTTTAATGACTTTTGCTTTTCACGGGCAGGGCCTATAGAAAGAACATATTTTCTGTGCACAGTTTGAGGCTCGTGCATACTCCCTTAATGCTAATGCCATAGCAACATACCCTTAACTTTTTATTTCTTTGAGCCCAGCCCTCACCTGGAAGGGTCTGGGCCACATTTTCAAGTAATTTGGTGCCTCTCATCACGAGGCTCCTGAGTTTATGGCGGGAAGGCTAGGAACGTATGCTTGAGCTTATACTCAAATTACTATCCTAAATTACTCCATGGGGGGTTCCTTTTAGGGGTCACTGAGAGCCAGAGTGGAATGTTTTTCCTTCTTCACTTTATCCCAGGCCTTGGGGCACAAGAACCATAAATGCAGGTAATGTGTTTTATAGCCAGATTCTCTAGGTTCATTTTTTTCACCTCTTCTCCACCCCCAGTGATACCCATGAAGCTTCACAGAACTGACCGAAGTCTCACCTCATCCAGACCTACTTCTTCAAAGGCTAAGAGATGTGAATGGCTGAAAAACACAGCATGGTGCACCTAAGGAGCATGACGCTTCTAGTCCATGGCTCAGCCAGGCATGAGCACAATGGAGACGTCCAAACTGAAAAGGTTAGTTCATAAGGTAGTGAACTCCCCATCACTGGAGGTGGTCCACCAATACTCAGACAGTTTCTTGACAAAAGTGAAATTGAAGATTTACGCATGTGACAGAGGATTTAATGATAAACCTTTAAGTTTCCTGACAACACAGACTTTTTCTAAGCTACCCCTTTATTGTTTCAACACATATTTATTAAGAACATACCATGGGGCTGGAAATCATACCCTGGGCATACAAAGTGAACAAGGTGGACATAGGGTCTGTCCTTGAGCTTTCAGTCTAGTGAGAGTGACAATAATACAGAAGTAATTCACAATGAGGTGATGAAAATAGGTATGACCACCAGGTATGGGTTCAGGGTCCTCGACGGTACTTTATATGGGTTAATTCAAAGACACTTCTCTACCCCATAAGGTCAAACTCCATGTTACAGATTATAAAATGCAGTCTCAGAAGGTTATCCAAGCATACACAGTTGTTACCAGCTTAGGCCAGAGCAGCAACCCGGACCCTTGAGCCTCCAGGGTCCACACACTTAACTGTCGCTCTGGTTGAGATTCTTACAAGACCAAGTGAGCACTCAGGTCCTGAAGGCCCAGCTCGCCACATGCCCTACCCTCAGTCTTACCTCGAGAAAGGTAAACAGTACAGGTCCACCCGCCCCCTCCCCTCTCCAAGCATACTGGTCCTCAGAGGCTTTCAAATAAAAACCATCTCTCTGCCTTATGCAATTAAGTTTGCCAGCTCAAAAAAAAAATTATAATAACACGTTTTACTTCAAACCTGAGGCTTGACACTTGCCAGAGCTCCCACCGTGGTTTTAAAAGTGAAGAGGGGGAAAGGAACGGTTTGAGAGGGGTGGCGAAGGCCCTACTATGTGCTCAGCCCTGGAAGGGGGAGGCTTGGGCGACTGGAGTGCGGCATGCAAATAAAATCAATGATTTGCCACCTGCCCTTCCCAAACTTAAAACTGAATTGGAGAGACAACAAAGAGGTGAGGAGGAAGAAGGCCACGAAAAGCCAAGGAAAGGACCAAGGTAAGTCCTTCGTGGTTGGCGTTTGCAGATCCTGGGCCTCACTGTGTTTCTTTGGACAAGTGCCTTTGCCTCCGAGTCTCCAACTCTTCATCAGTAACAGTGTTTCCCAACACAACTTCCAGTGACGACGAAAATGTGAAAATGTTCAGTATCAACAGTGTCTGTTATAACAGGCGTTAACTGTGTGTGGCTGTTGAGCTCATGAAATGTGGTCAGCATGACAGTTCTAGATTTTTAATTTCACATAATTTCATTATTTATTTATTCTTATTTTATTTTTTTGAGTTGGAGTCTCACTCCGTCGCCCCGACTGGAGTGCAGTGGCCGCTCTCGGCTACCGCAGCCTCGACCTACTGGGCTTCGGCGATCCTTCCGCTTGAGCCTTCCAAGTAGTTGGAACTACAGGTGTGGGCTACCACGACCAGCTAATTTTTTATTTTGTTGTAGAGATGAGGTCTCGCCAAGTTGCCCAGGCGGGTCTCAAACCCGCGGGCTTAGGCAATCCACTCACTCGGCCTCCCAAAGTGCAGGATTACAGGCTGAGCCACCGAGCCCGGCGAATTTCATTATTTTAAATGTAAGCATCCACTTGTGGCATATTGGACTGCATAGATCTAGAAAGTAGGGTGTCAAGAGGCTTTGTCCATTCCAAATAATGTATTAAGAGAGAACCTCAAAAATGTACACTGTGCCTCTGGAATTGTCTTAAATAATAGGAGTAGTGATGAATCACTTAGGCTCTGCAGCCAGGGGCTGTATCCCAGCTCCAACAGGTCTCTCAGTGTCTCAGTTTCCTTATCAGTCAAATGGAAATAACAATAGTCTCTAGTTCACAAGGTTTGTTTTAAGGACTAAATCAGTCCCCGAACAAATGGGACTCACAGAAAATAGTATCTACCACCTGGGAAATGCTTCAAAAATGCAGCTTGTTTTTAAAAATTATTATTGTGGCCAGGTTCCGTGGCTCAGACCAAGTAGTTCCAGCTACTTGGAAGGCTGACGTAGAAGAATCGCTGGAGCCCAGCAGGTCAAGGCTACAGTGGCTGGGAGCATGCCACTGCACTCCAGTCTGGGCAACAGAGTGAGACTCAAAAAAAAAAAATTTATATATATATATATATATATATTATATATTATATATATATATATATTATAATTGTTATTATTATTCATGGGACCCAGCAATACTCAACCTTCTGGAATCACACCTTGTCCCCCTAGCAACTCATTCTTCACCAGGGAGCTAGCAGGAGCCTCCAAAAGTCTCTTCCTGATCTCAGTTGCCAAAGTGGAATGAAAGGAGAGCCCAAAGTCCAAGTGACCCTTTGTATGCAGAGAATGTTTTCCATTTTGACAAGTATTGAGAGCCTTCTCCTTTGCAGCACCTGACAGCACTTAAAGAAAGTTTAATAGCATCAGTACCTCAGAGACCTTTGCCGAAAGGATTAAGATTGTTCTTGGGTTTCTGACTAAATAGTAAATGCAAATCAACAAGACAGTGATTTGGGTGAGATATTCAGATATTTTTATCTGGAAGATTTTTTTTTCTAAGGTTTTTAAAAATTCAAATAAAAATTCAAATGAGTCTGACATTAAACACAGAATTTCCTTCTTTTTCTTTCTTTATTCTCAATGCATCTGAGAAGGAAAAAAATCCCTTCAAGCTATGAAAATCCCTTCTTAAGTGGCTTTGGATTCAATTGAATGTAATGGTTTCGATGGGATTTCTATGTATGGACAACTCCCTGCCAAGTGTCACTGATGTCACTAACTCGGTGTGTGATTGTGGCCAAGTGTCCTCTT
This sequence comes from Carlito syrichta, assembly GCF_000164805.1. Classification (NCBI taxonomy): domain Eukaryota; kingdom Metazoa; phylum Chordata; class Mammalia; order Primates; family Tarsiidae; genus Carlito; species Carlito syrichta. Next base: position 316,263 of record NW_007245630.1, read on the forward strand.
TTTTGGGCTTTGGTTTTCCCATGAACAACAGGGAGTGGGTGGTGGCTCTTTAAAGGCCTTTTCAGCTCTGAGGGTCTAAGGTTCAATGATACCCATTTTTGTCAAATCAACAACATAACAGGGTCATAAAGGACTCATAGTTAAACATCATTTTCACTCTCCAGGCTTCAAAATCCAGAGAACAGAAGTCAAAAATTCTAACACCTCCAGTGGCCAAGCAGGTCACAGAAATAAGTAAAGTGGGTTGAGTAGACATTATGGTGAACCAGAGCACCTGTGGCTCATCTAAAGAAGGCTGTTGCTGTATGTCTCCAGGTGATGTTACCACGTGGGAATGTGGGCATTTGTGGACAGAGTTTCAGCTTTCCAATAAACACCAGATATCTGGATTTTTTTTTAAAGTAAAACATCCTAATTTTATATTAGCTAAAAAAAAAAAAAAATCAAAAACTGTGGGCCAAGCAAAGATAAGTGTAGGATGAACTACAGGTGTAGATGGTTGAGGCCAAAAGGTCTGAGTCAAGGACAGATCTTGGAAGGTGGTTTTCAGAAGAAATGCAGGTATCAAGTCAGTTCTTTTCATCTGACTCTTTCCGCTAAAAATCAATACAATGACCTTTGGCCAAAAACAGTCAAGTCCAACCTGGACTTAAAACCAAAACAAACAAGATTTCTGCTGAGCGTTGGCTCCACTGTGTTGACAGTTGAATATTGCGTGTCATCAACCTTCCAGGTAACAAAACCCAAAATTTCCCAGTTATCTTGAGTTCCTGAGCAGCAAAGCACTCAAGAAGTACCCATTGTTGAGTCATGGAACCACTTTCCCAGAAGTGTTGGGAAACAAATATGCAAGGTCACGTTTGATTCCCTCCGAACCACCTTGGAAATGATGGGAGTCAGGCCCCTTCCATTCTGTACCACAGCAGCCCATCTGTGTTGTCCTAATGTTTATCATAATCTATGATTTATAAATATTTTAGTTTCCTTATTTGTTGTCTGCATCCTCTACCCCACTAAGAGGGAAGCTTCCTGAAAGTAGGGCCCTTGTCTGTCTTGGTCGCAGGTGCTTCCCCAGCTCCTCATCAGAGCCTTAAACAATAGGGCTCCAAATGTATGTTTCCTAAATAATGAATTAATGTATGATCATTGAGGTTATATTTCAGTGTCTTCAGAAACAAGGAACTTATTACATCCCAAAACACTCCATTATTTCGTGGATCACTTGTGCCTGATGGAAAACGCTCCTAAAACCGATCTGAATCCAGGTGATTTCCATAAGCCCCAGTTTTATCTCTTGGGGAGACACAAGCTAAGCCCATGTTCTCTTTTAACTTCCAGGCTCCAACTAACAGGTATCATGTTGATTTGACACTTTCGTTTGCTTTTTGTTTTTTAATTCCAAGTAAAACATGTTCATTTCTTCATCTTATCTCCTAAAAAAGAAGAATGATGATTGCAGGTAGCAGAGAAGTGGGAAGAGGATAAGGGGAAGTCAGTAAATCAGAAGTCCCAAGCACAGTGTGTGGTTGACAATTTCACTGGCCCTCTTACTTTCAATATGTATTTTAAAGCCAGGGCTTGGTTTTTCAAAATGTGCATTTCTTGATCACGTTTGGATACACTCATTGAAAAATAAGCCTGTATCTTTGGACTCAGTCACATTTCCATGTGAATGTAACAGAAGGATTCATTGGTTCCGTACTGAGAGAATGTCTCAGGCCCTGCCAACCTTGAGATTCTAGGACTCCATATAGAACACCAACTACTATGTCTGCATGTATGTGCATGTGTATGAGAGAGAGTCTGAGTGTACGGATGGGTCTTTCTCCTAAACACATGGTCTGAAAATGCCTTTCAAAGTGTGCAGAGCTAGTAGCCCAGAGCCGGGAAGCAGTGGGCCCAAGAATGGTGATGATCACCTCAAATGACCCACACCCCTTTGGTGCCCTGAAGATAATTAATCTTTATGGAGAACAGGGCTATGCTTCTTCCTCACAAGCCTCCTGTTTGACTGACTAAGCCTGTTAGTTATCTGACAGAGTTTGGATGGAGTGTGGATCAGGAGGCCTTGCCAACATCGTCCTGGCCTAGACATCAAGCTTATGCATCTAGCTGGAACCCACATGCTACTCACCAGGATACCGTGCGGTAGGGAGGAGGCAGAGGGAAGAGGCAGCAACTTCCAAAGCATGAGAAAACCAGAGGAGAAGAAGGAGCAGATGAGCCTGGCATGTGATCAGCTGAGCCTGTATGAAACAGAATAAAAACAACAGCAAATACAGCTGGAGACTGTATATGCTTGACTATTAGGCAAGTTTTTCTTTCCCTAAAATGACTTCTTGAATTAGAGGGAGTTAGATTATATTTAAATCTGCTTGAGGTCTGTCATGTTGTAAAAGGCTCTTTCAAATACTTTATTTTGAACAAACAGTACTATTTCAGGAAAACAAGTTAGCCTGAAATAACTTCAGCCAGCTGTTTTGGGAGATGCTAAGAAAGGTCACCTGACACAATCAGTAAAGAAAGAGAGCAAAGACATTTAAAACAAATTTAGTCATTCTTCCCGGGGGCAGGAATTTACAAGAGCAAGTTTTAAATGTTGTATCAAAAAGCACTATAGTAAGTTGTTAGTGCTGGACATCTTGAACAGTACTTGTGCATTTGGATAAAATTTCCAGTGACAGCATCAAGTACCAATTTCAAAAGTACAGTATCTCAGCACAAAGAAGAATATTTTATAACAGTAAAAGGGTCAAATCCAACAAGAACACATAACAGCTATAAACATATAGGCACCTAAAAACAGAGTCCCAAATTTTATGAAGCAATAACTGACAGAATTGATGGAAAAATAGACAATCCAACAGTAATAATTAAGAACTTAAATACTTCATTGCATACAATGGATAGAACAATTAGAAGATTAACACAGAAATCGAAGACTTGAACAGCACTACAAATGGCTAGACCTAACAGACATCTATAAAATACTCCACTCAAAAACAACAGAATACACATTCTTTTGGGGGACACATGGAACATTCTCCAAGATAAGTCTCGATACATTTGAAAAGATTGAAAGTATACAAGTATGTTCTCTGACCATGGCAAAATAGTGTTATAAATCAGTGACAAAAATAAATTTGAAAAATTCATAAATATGCAGAAATTAAACAATATTCTCCTAACTAAGCAATGGATCAAACAAATAAATCACAAGAGAAATTTGAAAATACTTTGAGATTAATAAAAATAAAAGCACAGCATGCCAAAACATATCATATTTAAAATATTACTTAGAGAGAAATACATAACTGTCAAAATACCTTTAAAAAAAAACTCTAATCAATAACCTAAACTTCTACCTCAGAAACTAGAAAAAAGAAAAGCAAACTAGACCCAAAGCAAGCAGAAGGAGGAAAATAATAAAGATTAGAGTAGACATAAATGAAATAGGGGATAGAAAAGTATTAGAGAAAATCAGGGAAGTCAAAAGTTGATTCTTTGAAAAGATCCTCAAAATTGACATTTAGCTAGACTGATCGAGAGAAAAACAAAGACTCAAATTACTAAAACCAGAAATGAAACATTAAATATTTCTACTTACTTTATAGTACAGTACTTATACTTTCTGTTGATATTCACAAGCTAATTCTAAAATTTATACAGAAAGGCAAAGGAACTCAAATAGTCAAAATAATTCTGAAAAAGAAGGACAAAATGGGGGACTGATGCTTTCTGTGCTCCAAGACTCAGCACAGCTGTCAGAAATCCTATGAAGCCATCTTTGATTTGCTTCCGTTGATTTTCAACTTCTCTCCACCATGTAACCACAGGAACCTGTGCAAACCTTACACAGGACACTCATTGCACTATATTGTGTCACCTACATAGTGAAGACACAGATGGTATCTTCTTCTCTTGTACCCAGGACTCCACAGAATGCTCAAAACAGAAAAGATGGTTAATAAATGTCATTTGGATGGATGGATGGATGATGACTTTAGAATCCTTTATCTGTGCACAAATTGGTGAGACAGTGTGGTTTCTTAAATGATTAACACAGAAAAAAACACTAAAGTGGGAAGCCAGGAGACCACCTCAATTCTGAGATGAACCCTCATATGACATTTGTCAAGATACTTCCTATTTCTGATCCTCAATGCCATCTGTAAAAGTTGTGGGTTTTAATAGATGATTTCTAAATGCCATCTAGGTATAGGTTCTATTATCCTAGGACTAGGTGGGTTCTTCCAACTGGGTCCAGCTCATTTAGCATTTGATGGAATTGAACTTTTAAAGTCCAAATTTACTAAACCTATTCATTAAAACTCTCTAAATGGTCAAACCAGTATGCAAGTACAGCACTCTGTCTCTCTCAAAACCTTTGCACACCTTAAGCTCAGTACTCTTTGAGCTCCTTTAGTAGAAAATTTATTTAACTCTCAATCAGCATTCACAACAGGTTTTTGGCATGGATAACTTGTCAGCCACACCAGTGCCACCCTATAAACTGGCCCTGAATTCCATTTTCTGTTACTAATGAGAAAGGATATTGTAGATGGGAATTTATGAGGTGCCTTGGGTTTGACCAACAGTCATATGAGAAAAAGAAAAGGGCAAAGGAAGTTTCCTCTGATATGTAAAATCATGGGTCCTCCTGTAAAACCTGGGAATTGTTTTTGAATGCACCATGCAAAATAAATAGCTACTCAGTCCTTTATTTGTCTCTCAATTTCAAAGACATTCTAGTTCAAAACTGGATTATTTCTCAGAGATTTTCTTAACGCAGAAAGTAAATAAATGGCTTGGTCTAATTTCATAATTCTAGATTTTTTTTTCTTTTTTGGACCAGGATACCCTCTCAATTTCAGATTTTGACTCTAGTCACAAGAGATTGATCAGGACTTAATTTTCAACATTCCTGCCTTGGACAACATGGTAGTTTAAATCCAGTATTTGGATGCAGACTCTTCAAATTACCATTCTATCATTGCAGCAACATTAGTCAATTTTGCATTAGAATATTTTCCATTGTTCTCCACATTTTGTGGTGCTGAGGACCACAAAAACTCTTCATTCTGCCTTCCTAAAAAGAGTATAATCTTTATTAGGAAAAGAAAACATTCAGACTTTAGAGTAAAGGAGTGAGCCATTTTTCCACTGGTTTCCCAGAATTCATTTGTTCTTTCTTTTTCCTTCTTTTATTTATTTGTTTGTTTATTTTTGAGTTGGAGTCTCACTTCAACACCCAGACTGGAGTGCAGTGGCATGCTCCCGGCCACCGCAGCCTCGACCTGTTGGGCTCTGGCAATCCTTCCACCTCAGCCTTCCAAGTAGCCAGAACTACAGGAGTGCGCTACCACACCCGGCTAAATTTTTTTTATTTATTGTAGAGACGAGGTCTTGCCAAGTTGCCTGGGTGGGTCTCGAACCCGTGGGTTCAGGCAATACACTTGCCTCGGCCTCCCAAAGTGCTGGGATTACAGACTGAGCCACCAAGCCTGACCTCTTTCTTTCGTTAAAAAAATTATTGATGCCGGGCTCGATGGCTCAGCCTGTAATCCCGCGCTTTAGGAAGCTGAGGCGGGTGGATTTCCTGAGCCCGCGGGTTCGAGACCCGCCTGGGCAACTTGGCGAAACCTTATCTCTATGATAAATCAAAAAATTAGCCGGGCGTGGTAGCGCTCGCTTGTAGTTACAGCTACTTGGAAGGCTGAGGAGGAAGGATCGCCGGAGCCATTGCACTCCAGTCTGGGCGACACAGTGAGACTCCAACTCAAAAAAAAAAAATTATTGATATATAATAATTATGGGGTACATGTGATAGTTTGATACATGCATACAATATGTAATGATCAAATCAGGGTATTTAGGATATCCATCACCTTGGACATTTATCATTTCTTTTTGCTGGGAACATTTCAAAACTTCTTTTCTAACTATTTTGAAATATACACTATATTGCTGTTAACTATAGTCAACTATAGTGCTATTGAACACTAGAACTGGTTTTTTTCTAAGTTCTTACTCTAGAAATGTTATAGTTAAAATTATCTATAGCTTAGATCTGCATTTTGAAGTGTAATTTTACAACTATACAACGTGTTTTTTTAGTTGCTATCAAAAATTATTAAACATCACTAAAGAACACTAAAATGTTTAATAATTTTAATGTGATTTTAGGTTACTATTTCCATATTTTGATTTCACACAGAGAAATACAAAACCGGACAGTACATTTAAAATAAAAAGTTATTTCTTTTTCAGACAGCTCGCCAAAAAGCTATTACAAATCAGTGGAAATGCATTGCATTAGGTGGAAGGCATAGACATGTTAAAAGATGACTCAGCCGGGGCTCGGTGGATCAGCCTGTAATCCCGCGCCTTGGGAGGCTGAGGTGAGTGGATTGCCTGAGCAATCAAGACTCACCTGGGCAACTTGGTCAGACCTCATCTCTACAATAAATCAAAAAATTAGCCAGGCGTGGTATCACTCGCCTGTAATTCCAGCTACTTGGAAGGCTGAGGTGGAAGGATCGCCGGAGCCCAGCAG
>NW_007245630.1:322838-340541 GCF_000164805.1 Carlito syrichta
GAGACTCCAACTCAAAAAAAAAAAAAAAAAATGCCTCTGCAGCGTATGTCCCATGCCAAAGGCCTGAGAGTTTCACTGGCATAAACGAGGTGAGCTCCCCAATATTCTCACTGACCAATTGCATGTCTGGGGATTAAAGAGGGGAATTGAAATGTCTGGCTTTCTGAGAAATAAAATTAAAGAGGGGAATTGAAATGTCTGGCTCTCTGAGAAATAAAAGGTCAGAGGGTTTATTTGTACTGGTAAGTCTTGGCTGCCCAGAGCCATGAAGATGAGCAGCGGGTTGGAACTCAAGCAACACCACCACTGCCTTCCCAGCACCTTGGAGATTTCATTGCCCGTTCTCTATCCTATCGCCTCCTAATGTATCAATATCTTCTTCTGGAAGTGGTTTGAGCACCCTAAAAACTAATCCAAGAAATTCTTTTGGTTTGAAAGGGTCGCCTGGGGCATTTTAGTTGTCACAGACCTAATCAAATGATCAAATGTGAGGTGAATTGATTAATTTTTTAAAAAGTCTGATCTGATGTTGGCAGATATGGTAAGGGGTGGAGTAGGCAGGGAGTGGGATAGAGGGGATGGGGCGTGGCCAGGCCTAACACTTCCATCCCTCAGCAGTCATTTTAGCACCAGCAAAAGAGCATCCCTGCCATATCCCAGGTAGGAACAGAAAGTAGTAAGGGCACATCTCACTTTTATGCCATTGCTTCCCAAGAATTCAGTCATTTTCCACTATCAGGACTAAAGCACCAAGGCTATCCCACCCCATGATAGAAAATGAAATCCTAGAAGGTAGGCAGTTTTATACAAAAAACACTTAATAATATTAATAGATAGATGGGTAGATGAAAGATAGATGATAAAATATGATAGATGATAGGCAGGTAGGTAGATAGATAGATAGATAGATAGATAGATAGATAGATAGATAGATAATGATAGGAAGAAAGGAAGGGAAATAGGAATAAAAATGGTTGAAGATTATGGTTTCCGAACAATGCCCACTGGGATTGCCTGGCATAAACCTACTCCTATCCTGAAACTCTTCTCTTGGCAAATTATGGAAGAACATAGCCCTCAATAAACATTTAGTAGACATTGCTGTTGGTAGAGTGAAATACCATGTCCCATAAAACACAGTTTCCCAGTCCTGGCTTAGTCATCTGGAAAGCCCTTCAAAAATACACATTCCCATGACCCATCTCAAAGATTATGACTCTGTAGAACAAAGGTGAGACTGGGGTATTTGTTCTCTCTCTCTCTCCCTCTCTCTTCCTCTCTCTCCCTCATTCCCTCTCTCTCTCCCCCTCTCTCCTCCTCTCTCTTCCTCTCTCTCTCTCTTTGACCTTCTCTCTCCCTCTCTTTCCCTCTCTCTCCCTCTCTGTCTGTTTCATATTGGTCATGATAATTTGAGAACTTTTGCTATAAGGCAAGCGAAACAGAGGCAGACATGGGGATTTCTGTCCCAGAGACATGTAAATATGATTAGGTTCTCATTCCAACCCAAGTGCTTCTGAGAAAATGCCAGACATGGACCATGCCACAAGCTGGAGCTGAACTCAAGCAAAGCTACTTACTCATGTGGACATCTTGGCCCAGACACTTAAATGAAGTTTTCTGAAGTCTAAAATGGGGGTAATAATGGCCTCTATTCCATAGAGTAGTAATGGAGTGAAAAGCAGTTAGTGTAAGGCCTGGGACAAATAATGAGGGTTTCATAAAAATTGGCATACGTTGTCTTTATTCTTATCACAGCCAAGTTAAAGAGTCCAGGCCTGGCCAGACTCACTAGCTCAACCTGTAATCCCGCGCTTTGGGAGGCTGAGGTGAATGAATTGCCTGAGCCCGCGAGTTCGAGACCCACCTGGGCAACTTGGCAAGACCACATCTCTACAATAAATCAAAAAAATTAGCCAGGCATGGTAGCATGCGCCTGTAGTTCCAGCTACTTGGAAGGCTGAGGCGGAAGGATCACCAGAGCCCAGCAGGTCAAGGCTGCGGTGGCCAGGAGCGGCCACTGCACTCCAGTCTGGGCGACTGAGTGAGACTCCAACTCAAAAAAAAAAAAAAAAAAAGTCCAGGCCCTGTTCAGGTGTTGTGAAAGACAACAGAGGAGGAAACATCCAGAAACTGGTATGAGTCAAGGAAAATAGAATAGTCGTGATAACAGGTGGGGGCTAATTACGCTATACCAGTCTCTGAGTTTGAAGGGTTTTTAAAGAGGTAGAATTATCAGTCCCAAACTGTGAGATCCTCTTTCCACCTCCCCTATGGTGACCCTTCTTTGGTTCTCATAACTGCGGGCCAAACTGAGCTCTAACCACGCTAAAAATTAGAGGCCAGAAGCCAGGGCTGGGCTTGTCAAAACCATGACACTGGGCTCAGTATATCCCGGTGTCCTTGTTTGGCTGCCTTGGCCTAATCCCAGACACTTCCTCTTCGTAACCTTCCTTGAGCTTTGCCCTTCTTCCCAGGAAAAGACTGATAAGCTCAGTCCTAGGATGTTGTAAATGACATAAGGTTCCCGGAAAAAATCACCCCCCACTACTGTCCTGAAATTTACACATTTTCTGAGAATGAGAAGCCTTAGACCAAGGAACTGATCTCTGACTGAAGAACTTGCAATACCCTTGGATCAGATTGGAAGGCATTCTGAGGAAGGCAGAAGTTCTGTCTCTCCTGTCAGGCACTGGCCCACCCACAAGAAGTGAGCATCTCTCTGCCCCAGTGGACAGCCCAGCACAGTTTAAAAAGCTCCTTTACCCCATCTTCTCACTGATGCTTCTCGGCAGTTTTGTGACATAAACAAGGAAGAGGAAGCCAGTGGTTAGAGCCAAAAGAGGCCTGAAGAATCAGTAAGTCCAAAATGCCGAAAGCACAGGATGCAGATGATATACAAGCTGCCATGAGCACAAGCACAGAGACTCCCTTTCAGCCCTCATCCTGTCCCTCTGACTCACAGTAAAGAAAGAAAATGTCTCCATACATCCCAGGGTCTTTAGACCCTCTCTAACACTTGTCCATCTCCCTTTTTAAGAAAGCATGAGTGAACCCAGGGCTCGGAATTTTAGTAACAGAATTTGGCTAAAATTTAATAACAGCTCTTTTGTTTGCATTATACTTATTTTTTTCTATTACGTTCCATTTATGCCAACTGATTTTCCATCTGTGGGAGTAAAAAAAATTGAGGAAGTTTAGAGAGTCAATTAAAAGGAAGGTATTAAGTAAATGTGAGTGCAAGCAGTTCAAAGACATGATACAAATTGTAAAAATGATATAAACACATGATTTAAGTCTAGAAAACCCTCACCAATGGAAGCCATTATCCTACTAATGGGTAACTAAGGCCAAGTCTAAGGTCACTTGCTTGTTGGTAGCACAATTCATCCTGGGCTCATTCTGTGCATTCAGCTAACTCTGAGACATGAGCAGCTGAAAAGACCTGGTTCCAGGGCCCTCATGAACAGGATAGAGCCTCAGTGATGGAGCAAAGTGGTAAAAGGGAATGGCCCTGGAGAGTCTGAAACCTGATCAGCAGTGAACCTGTGTTAGACATCTGTCTGCAGGGCTAATCTGCTTTAGGAGCCAAAACTCGGGGTAGGAAGGCTACCCCAGGGTTTGGGGTCTTTTCCTTTTGCAGAGATCTCTTCGTGGTTAAAATAGAAACATTTCAGGTCCAGCCTCTATGACTTAGTTGTTGGATTTTGAGAAATGACATATGAACATGTGAATGTAAACTAAAAGAGTCAGCATGGGGCATCACTGTGGACCAGCAGAAATGGTTAACATGAACAATTACCAGACTGCACTGGATTAATCTTCAACAGTGACTCCATGTGGCAGAGATAAGCAATAGCAGTATTCTATTGGTGAACTCACCATGTCTTTCTTTGCTCGGTGCTTGGACTAGAGCTGATTTCCTTGGGTTAAAGCAGGATTTCTCAACTCTGACATTATGGACATTTGGGGCTCAATTACTCTTCACTGTGGGAAGCTGCCAGGTGCATTTTAGGATGTCTAGAAGTATCTCTGCCTCTAAATACCAGGAGCAAATTATTCCCCCCATAATTTGACCAAAAACAACTTCAGACATTGCCAAATGTCCTTGGGGGTGGGTGCTGGGGTAGAGGGCAGAGTCCCCCCTAGTTGGAAACAACTAGATAAAAGTAAGAAGTTATTGGACAATTTAAAGGGAGAATTCTCAAAAGGGAAATATTAGATATCTTAGCTGTAGGGAATGCAAGAGCTCAAGAAATGTATTAGAACAAAAGAAATCTCCATATAATAGGACTTTCCAGATATTAGTATAATACTGCCTGAAATACAGTAATGCTCAGCAATATTTTAATTTCCTTTTCATGCACTTGCTTTTTTGCAGGCCAATTTCTTCCATGAGTTTGTAAAGATCATTGTCAGTGTGTATATGCTAATTTTAAAATTAGAAAGAAATATTGGAGGGGAGAAAAAGGGGCATGTGTGTTCAATTAAAGATTTCCCTTATACAAAATTGTACAAAAAACAAGACTGTGACGGGGAATCAGACTTTGCTTGCTGTTGTCTATGCAGTATTCCCTTCTTCCTTGTGCTGGCAATGGTGCTCACCTTTCCTTTGGGAAAATGACATCTTAAGATGCTCCACTCAGTCTTGGTCACAGGGAGAGTAAGATTAGTCCTCCAAAGCCAAAGAGTCTTTCCTGTGTGTTGGATTCTTGAGTGGAGATGCACAGGGAAGGTGTTTGGCGCGCAGTCACGTGATGGCTGCCCTTCAGAAAGGCAGGTCATGACTTCCCACTTTCCCACTTTACTGAGCTCCCCACAGGTGCTCTAGGTACTACCAACACCTTTCCCACAATTCCCTTTACTTGCTTAAGTGAGTAAAACCCAATCTCTACTATTTGCAACCAAAGAAACAACAACATTCTTTAAACTCAGAGTGACACAAATTGAACGAGCTTCCTGTCACAGAAGTGTTTAAAATCTAAATTCTACTAAACCAATTAGAAATGTGTTAAGGTCAGTAGCAGATACAGTAGAAATAAATTTAACAAATTACAAGGGAACTTGGGGAAGAGCATGCTGTTTAAATGTAAAAGAGGAAAATGTTAAATCAATGCAGTCTATGTTGAATAACTGTAGTATGCCTTCTACACAAACAATCATGAGTATAGTATTCTAATTTGAGAGGGACAGATGGAGTGCAGTGTGGTTCTCATATTATAGAGCGTTTGTAAATATATACAGAAGAGTTGCATCATACAAGAATCTACTTTGCTTAAAGCTAGCTAATGGAGTTTGGTAGAGATATCGAAGGAGAGAGGAAATGAGGGTGAGAGAAGGAGAGAGAAAGAAGATAAATATTAGGGCAATGTGCCAGAAATAGTGTGAATTGGGGTTCATAACTCTGCTGGTCTCTCCATCAACTTCAATTTCTTTGTGCCTCTCACAGTATGTCTTGCTTTAATTCGTGTGATTTCATATTTTTCATACACACACACACAAACGCACACATGACCCCTAAACTACTTTCTCTGGTGCACAGAGGACAGAGTGTGCTCTCTCTTCCAATACTAAAGGAAATTCAACAAGGTTGGACTGATTGAGAAGATAGCTAAGCGTAACTGAAATATTTTTATTTAAAATCATTAGTGATTTTATTTTTTAACTCTCTATAGGCAAAATCTATGTCAGTGATTATTTATCTGTCCTAGTGTTGGCCTCCACAGTGGGTGTGTGCCCATATCCCTTCACCAACCAGCTCTTAAAGTTCAGAAGGAAGACCTGGCTCTTGCTGGGGCTTCTTTCTAGTCTTCAAAATGAAGTGGACAGCTGTTAACTTCCATGGCAGAGGAAGAATCAGTGAATCAATACCATCTTCCTCACTGTCCAATAGGTCTAACTCTGAAATGTGTTCCAGTCTGACTGCCCAAGTTCTCAGCAAGATTGAATCCCATTTTCCCACAGTGACAACTCTCCTTTGTGTAACTGACTTTCCTTCCCTATTTCTCCTATGAGCCACTTATTCTCAGATTCTTATCTTAGGATTTACTTCTGAGGGAACCCAAACCAAGACTCTTGCATTTTTGACATCTATTATCTTCACCTCACGGCTATGCTCAAAAAATAAAAACTTAGTGAGCTTTGATGGTCAAAATTCGGCATTGGCTACCAAGTCATTCTCTCAAATAAAAACTATATTTGACCAGGCACGGTGGTTCACGCCAATAATCCCAGCACTTTGGAAGGTGGCGGTAACAGGATTACCTGAGCTCAGAGGTTCCAGAGCAGCCTGAGCAACATGGCAAGACTTCCTCTCTACAATAAATCAAAAAATTGGCCAGGCATGGTGACACATGCCTGTAGTTCCAGCTACTTGAAGGCTGAGGGAGAAGGATCACCTGAACCCAGCAAGTCAAGGCTGCGGCGGCCATGAGCATGTGTCTGCCCTCCAGACAGAGCAAGACTCAAACTCAAAAAAAAGAAAAGAAAAGAAAACTATATTTACACCACATACAGCCCACAGGTCTTTCAAGGATCAGAGAAATGTATGCAACCCAAAACAAAAAGTATTGACGGCAAAACATCCAAGGGAATCTATACAGCAATACATACCATCTGTTTGATTAAATGTCTACAAATTATAGGATGAGTTCAACCCATCTACCACAGCTCAAATAGATTTGTGAATTATATGAATTAAATTATGTGAATTGCAATGGATGTGGTTATGGGTATTTTAGAATGCTATCATTGATGAGAGACAGGACAGAGAGTGCAAGGCAGTCTGATGGGCTACAAATATTATAGAACACTCCTGTGGTTGAGACTGGCATCGCTGTGTCCAAGACTATACCTGCACTTTTCAAAGCACAGGAGAAAACGTCTTTCCGGCTCACGCTGCCTCCCCCGGAGTTATAGATCACCATCTGTGGGCTGAAATATTTTCTGGGGAGAAGATGTCACCAGCATTTAGAATGCAATATGTGTCCTGGCCTTGTTGTGACTTCGCAGGAATCCATACTCGGCAGCAGTTCTGAGGAAGTCACACTCTTCCTTGGCTGGAGGCTGACACCGTGGACCCCTCCCCCACATTAGCTTTATATCTAAATGTGACTCAAAGGCCGAGGAAGCTCACGGTGATCAATGACAGCTCCAATCAAAGCCACACAGATAGGCAGTGCCCTCGCTGTGCCTTGATAGAAAAGGTGTTTTATTTCTCATCCCTTTATTTTTGTCACTGAAAGAATGCTTCCCATGTGTGGATTAATTAAAGTGTAAACATTAAATATTGATTGATGCATTATCAGCATGGAGCAGTGCCCTCCCGTCTGATTGATTCCTGCGGTGATTTATTGTCATATTTGGGGAGTCATTTTGCTTGATAACCAGGAGGGATTGCCTGCCGCCCCCCCACCACATGACTCCACTCCCCTCTTTTTTTCTCCTCTTATTCTTCTAGGTGACATCTGAGTTCCAATAACTAAAACATCTTCATCTTACTGTCGAGACAAAAGTGTGTGGCCTGACATTTGTTTTGCGTGTATGTATGTCTGTGTGTGTCTCCCAGGCAATTATCAAATCAATTAACAATTTAACACAGAAAATAACAAATCTGCCCTCTTCTATGGGATATTTCTGCTTACTAGAGCTTGTCCCTACAGAGCTCTGGGACATATGATTATGGGCAAGTTGGGTGGGGGTTGGGGGAAGTACAAAATGAAACAAAGAGAAACAAAAATCTATAGTGAACAAAATGAAACAAAGGAAAAAAAAAACCCTACCATTCCAGTCTAGTTGTTTTTCTGAAGTTAGCTTTCACCATGGAACTAGAAAGTAAAGTGGAAAAAAATAGTAATTTATATTTATAATTGGTTATGAGTTTCTACAGATATGAATCATCATACCACATGCTATCAGGCTGACCCACATGAAATTGCCATTTTTATGGGTCAAAAATGATCAAATATTGACAATTTCCCAGGCTTAAGCTTATACATTTAAACTCCTTCCTGAAGTAGGGTATGATGGTTATTGTTTATCTGGTTTTCAAATTAGAAAAGGGTACAAAAAGGGTAAGTCACATATCTCTACCATTTAGCTTGTGTTTTAGCATAAGATAGGCATTAACTGAAATGCTTTACATAATTTCCTCATGGAAAACCTACCACAACCTATGAGATGGTCACTATCATTGTATCCGTGTCACAGATTTAAAAAAAAAAAACACGCAAAAACAAGCAAAACAAAACAAGGTTTCAAGTGGCTAAACAAATCAGTAGAGACTTCATGGAGTACACATGTCTAAAGATGACAACACCACTGCAATGTGTCCAGTTTCAGGTATTCCCCAGTCAAGGGGACAGTCCCAGCTCCCCCAGGGTTTCTGATCCGTCAAGGGCATGCAGGATCTAGCAGTCCCATGAAAGGGTTGAAGACCTTTGAAATCTTCCTGTTTCCTGGTTTCTTCTTCTTGGCAACAGAAAGGGGCAAACAGTGTCCAGACCAATGCAGAGAAAGCATGAAAGAAGAGTGACCCTACCTTCTAAGTTGCCAGTCTGAACAGAGACCCAGAGTTAGCACCTGCTTAAAGAAGTTGACATTTGAGGCCATCTTTGCTCCAACCAAGGAGCACAGATAGGATTTTCCAAGGCCCTTTGATTATCAACATCCTCACCAATGAAGTCCTCAGAGAGGTTGAGAGTCTGGTCTCCTGATTAGTCATCAGACTAATTATCAAATGGAACCAGAAAAGGAGGCCAGCACATTTTTCTCCTTGGCCTTCCTCAGCTCTGGATACTCCAACTGGTGCACAAGGTCCTCCACTGCACAGGACCCTGCCTATGACACTTGAGTCTCCAGGTCCTCATCAGTGCCATTATCATACTATACAAATTGCATCCCCCAGCAAGGTGCTTATTCACATGGTCAAGGACCAGAATGAACCCTCTGCCCTCCAATTCCCTGCCTGCCAATTCCCTCACAATTTGTTCCCTCCTTTCTTCCATTGACACTTTTCTAAGGATGACCCAGATAAAATAAAACATGAGTGGCTATTATAAAATGGCTATATCCTTTATATAGCTTCATAACCTGCAAGGCACCATATAATTACAATTATTGATTCATAGAAAATGTATAGATTGGTTACCATTTTCAGAAAATGTCCTGGTACAAATGCTTCCCACTCTCGTAAGGTTCTTTTAGAAAAAATTTAGGTGAATATGTCTTACTTCCTTTGTGCATGAGTGTGTGCATGTGTATGTATGTGTGTGTGGTGGTGGTGATGGCAGTGTTGTTTGTTTTCCAGCTTCTTGAGTTGATTGTTTGGTTCATGTATTTTCAGTCATATGTTTTGATAAATCCACTTAGGGCTATAAGTTGTTCTCTGAATACTACTTGAGCCACATCCCATAAGGTGCGTGGTACCATTAGTTTCCAAATGGTTTCTTATTTCAGTTTTGACTTGTTAACACAAGACAGTTTCAAATTTCTGAGAGAGAACATTTGTAGCATATTTTTTAGAAATATTATCTACTATAAATTCTAGAACTAGCTAAACTTCCTGAAACTGTCCTTTGCAAATCAATTTCACAGTTCTTAAAGTTCAAGGATCCAGTAAGATTCAATTGACGTATCCTAACCCTGTAAGGTAGAAATAATGTCACGGACATATCAAATGGATGGAGTCCATAGCTTTTTCCAGAGCTTCAGAGCAGAGAAAGGACACACTCCAAGGCCTCTGGGTTCCATTCCTGCCACACCCAGTCCTGGCTATGGATGAGCTCCATTCTCTCAACAATATACTGGGGTGCCAAAAACATGTAAGTAAATTTTTTTTTTTTAGTCAAATCTCACTCTGTTACCCAGGCTGGAGTGCAATGGCACACTCACAGTCACCACATTCTTGACCTGCTGGGCTCAGGTGATCCTTCTGCTTCAGCCTTCCAAGTAACTAGAACCACAGGTGTGTGTCACCATGCCCAGCTAATTTTTTGGTTTATTGTAGAG
The DNA here is from genome assembly GCF_000164805.1 of Carlito syrichta. NCBI lineage: Eukaryota > Metazoa > Chordata > Mammalia > Primates > Tarsiidae > Carlito > Carlito syrichta. The sequence continues at coordinate 332,844 of NW_007245630.1, forward strand.
ACAAGGTCTTGTCATGTTGCTCAAGTTAGTCTTGAACCCCTAAGCTCAGGTCATCCTCTCACCTTGGTCACTCAAAATGCTGGGATTACAGGCATGAGCCACCATGCCCGGCCATGTATACACATTTTAAAAGATGTTACCTATGTACTCTATTCATCTTCTGTTTTATATATATATATTTTATTTTATTTTATTTTATTTTATTTTTTGAGTTGAAGTCTCACTCTGTCACCCAGACTGGAGTGCAGTGGCACACTCCTGGCCATCGCAGCCTCTACCTGCTGGGCTCAGGTGATCCTTCCACCTCAGCCTTCCAAGTAGCTGGAACTACAGGCATGGGCTACCACGCCCGGCTAATTTCTATATATTAATTATTACAATTTTAATAGTTTTTTCCTTTCTTAAAATGTGTATACATTTTTTGGCGCCCTCCATATGCTGAGTATCTAGTATGTGCTAAGTATTATTCTAGATACTGGGAGTGTAGCAATGAGTGATACAGACTAAAATCACTGTTCTAATGGGCATTTGCTTGGGGAGCTTACTGTCAGGAAAATGTGACCCTGTGTGTTCAAATAGGACCCAGAAAGAGGAGAGAACCCTAGGTGCACAGGAGTGCTACTGCACAGAGCCAAAGAAACAGCAAGTCCTCATCACAGGAGCCAAGGTAGCCATGCCCACTAGGGTTCCAGAAATTCCTACAGACCTGCATCACTGACTCCTTGGAGTCAAGTCAATGGTAGAAGTGTCATGTGCTCAAGTCAGTGGTAGAAGTGCCGTGTGCTGCTTCCCTCCAAAAACATCCTTAAATCATCCCAAGATATGGCCTTCTTATCACAGCAGGTGTCTACTGGACATCTACCACACAGGAGACAGTGTTGAGTACTCCAGCCCAGGATCTCTTCTCACTTAATCATAGCATTTCTTCCTGCTTTACAGATGAGTATGCCAAGGTTCAAGGCAAATGAACTCAACTGAAGTCAGGATCTCAGGAGGGTGAAGTCTTCTGACTCCAAGACCAGTGCTTATTCCAGGACCCCAAAATTTTGTTTTGTTTTCTCATCAGAAGGAGCCTTTCGGGAAAACTCTTTGGAATTTTGGTTGATGTATTACCCTCTGTTGTCTGTATGTACAAGTCTCGTTGTCTCAACCTGTGGCCATCATTGTCTTCATCATCTTCATCATGCCATCAAGAGATTACTTCATTACTCTTATTTGATGAGCAGCCATGGACCGTGCCAAACAACTTAGACCCATAGTGCCCTTTGCCCGGGATAATGATAAAAAGCAGGGATTCTAAAATAGACCTCCTGGTTTCCAACACTAGCAGCTGAGTGAGGGTGACACTGGCTTAGTCTCTGGCCCTGTGTAGGAAGTAAATGGCAGTCTGAACTAAACCTCAGCCTGTTAGTCCACAAAACTTGTTATCCTGTCCCCCAGAGACTGGGCATGACTTTTAGACAAAAAGAATTCTAACATCTTCAGTAGAGGACTCTATAGGCCTCGATAGGGATAACACTGAATTCACCTCAAGAGTCAAAGGAATATTGGGAGCATACCTTGCATCTGTAGGCAAGGAGGAAGAAATTGGATATATGGACACTGTGGGGTCTCAGGTGGGCCTGGGGAAAACCAGAGGCCAAGTGTTCTTTCCATGCTGAATATTCATGTGTGGAAGTCAAATGGTTTAGAGGAGGTCCCCTACAAGCACAGCTTGAGACAGGAGTCTGAATGCATAGGAGGAAAGGAAGGAAGCAGGGAGAGATGGGGGAGGGGCTGACACGACTGTGGTCTTGAGGAAGGTCAAGCGTGGCCTGCTGGATGTGAGCACTCTGCATGGTAAAGTGACTCCTAAGCTTGTCTCTCTCGGTGGGGCTAGTGTTCATAGGCTGTGGATTGTTCAGAAAAAGATCAGTCTAACTCTCCCAAGAGGGTGGTAGCTCTGAGCCACCGGCAGCTAACACTCAATGGCTGGGGTGCCAGTGTCCTGGCACTGACCCACACATACAGCCACAGTGTGCCAGTCCCTTAGCACTGACACTGATACTGCTTGTTTCCGACAATGATAAAAAGAAAGCCACTTTAAGGCGTGTTCTGTCTTTAGATTCTCACAGTCAAAGCGCTTCTTACTGTGTGCACACTGCTGTTGGTAGCCGATGCACATGGGGGTTCCTGAGTGAAGGAGACGCCAAGGCCCTTGGCAGACCAGGAGGTATCCCATGGGTTTCATGCTGCTTGGGACTCAGTTTTGTCCACCACCCAAAAGGAGCTCCTTGGAACCCATCCACGGGGACGCTCTGAGGTCTTGTCCTCGAAAGTTTCTTCCATCCTCACCCCAACCTCTCCTTCAACAAGAAGACAGAATTTTTAGCCATAGAAAGCACAATTCAAGCCACACCCAGTCTGAGTATGCTTCCCTCTTACTTAGGAGAACCATAAAATCAAATACCCCCAATTCTGACCTTGTTAGAAATGAGAATAGAGAGGGCAGTATTCTGACCTCAGTGTTTAGTGAGTTCTAAAGTAACGTTCAGATGACTTCAGGATGATCTTGATCAATAGTCACCAAAACTTGAACTGTATGCTCTCACAAACATCACCCTCGCACTGACGATCCCTTCATCCCAGGAAGGAAGATTCTGACATCCCAGGGGTGCCACTTCCCCTGCGGATGCATTTCAGACTAACTCACTGCAAGTCAAACTGTGGCTGCATTTATTAAAAAGAGAATTCCTAGGAGGCAAGATGGCTAAGGTTGCTCTCTCACACTGTGATGGCTTCTTTTAAGCACAGATGTCAATTCGGAGAAAGAGGGATGCAAAAGAGCCTCTCCTTGTGAGGCTGAGGGAACCCAGAGTTGGCAGGGCAGGAATCAGCAAAGGCAATGCAGAAACCATATGTTTGGAAGACGGGTGATGCTTTATGAAAACATGCTTTTAAAGAAAGGCACCAGAATCTCCTTTCATACAAAAGCTGTATCAGTGACAAAGTGCTGCCTGCTTTTTCACCATCCAGGAGAAATTATTAACTGAAAGGAAAAACATCTAATATTTTATTTTATTGCCCTCTCCTCCCTGCTGACATAAAAGGTATCTTCATCTCACAAGCTCTGTAATTCTAATGCTTGAATTTGTCCTCTCTTATCATAAAAGCTTACCTAGTGTTTCAAAAATGAGGGTCTGGAAGAGAAAATTGCATCATTTCTTCTTACAAAAAAACCAGTTTTCCCATTTTTTAATCAACAAGCACAAGTCATCTCCTCATGTTGGTGTGTTATTTCCTGAAATTGTATATGATGGGTTTAGAAAAATTTGAAAAAAGAGTTTTGAAGTTTGCTAAATGCCCACCATCTCCATAACCACTCAAATCAGGCTATTTTTTATAATTCCTTTAAATTAAATATCTTTGATAATAAATGCAAATTAGGGAGCAATAAATTATAACTTCTGGGCTGACCGGTGACTAATTATATATATTATAATTAAGTACAGTTTCCAACACAAGGTATTTATCTTAATAATCACCCCATATCCATTAGCATATCTTAAAGGGATTTTTTTCAAAAACAGCCTTTCCCATTGGAGCCATCTGAGTTTCCTCCCTGGGCTATGAAAGGGTGCAGAATCAAAAGAGATGGAATTACTTTAAAACGAAGTCTGGGCTAAATATAAGTTGAGAAACTCAGATTATAGGCACAAAACCCTGACTTTAAAATATTTATCCTAAATATACCCTCGGACCATCACTAAAGAACCTTAAGTTTCTAAAAATCTACAATTTCCACAAATCAGTTCAAAGTATCTTTAACCCTTCTAGGTTCATGTGAATGCATCCACCAACATTTGGGGTCAGGATTTAAACCTGACTGAGAGAAACGACCAGATTTCCTAGGAAGTCCCTGCCCTTGTTCTGTGATAACCAACAAGGGAAACAACTGTTGATGGAGGTGAGAATGAATGACCGTCCAGCTTCATTTTTGTCCCTGCTCTCTTGCTTATTGTGGAAACTTCATGACTCCCTCGCCCACAGTTAGCTGAGCTCTTGCAATGGTAAATAAAGCTCACATGGTCTTGTAGAGGCCCAGTTATCTGCCGGCTTTTTGTAAGATTCAAAGTTTTGCTTTTTTAGATTTGCTGCAGAGCTCAGAGGTACAATCTAAGAGTATATGAAAATAGCCCCAAGGGTCTCCCCTTCTCTGCCTGCAGCGTTTGCATTTCTTAGTGACCCTAAGTATCCTAAGTAGGCCTTCTCCTACTGTCTCCCCCTGGTTCTGAGGAGTCTCTGGGGTGAGCAGTTAAGCCTTTTGATACAGTTGGTAATCCAGCTCTGACCATTATCACTGCATTTTCCAACTGTCCCTGGGTAATTGTCCAAGGGACTTAAACAAGTTGGACCAGCCAAAGGCACCACGAAGGTCAAACTGCAATAGAGCGTGCCCTGATTTTATCCAGGAGATTGATGCGCAAATCACCTTGATTTCGATTTGGCACCAGTGTTATAAAATGCACTTGCAATCACCGATAACGTGTAAGATCAGGCCCCAGCATGGGACACTGTATTTTATACCCTCTGTGGAGTTTTCCCTAATGCAACCATAAATCAGCCCACAGAGCAGGGTGTTTCGTCCATGTTAATAGAGACAATAGTGAGAAGCCTGGGGTGTATTGGGATGGAGACATTTCTGGAACTTGGGATGAGCATGAGATCTTTAGCTTGTACTAAGACCATCCGGATACAACCTTCAGGAGACAGACGGCACCAAGGGCTTTTAGGAGATATCATAAAAGGAACAAAGACTGCAGGAAGTGCATGAGCACAGCCACGTGTGTGCAAACATTTCTATTTCTGAGCACTTAAGCAGAGATTCAAAATCTTGAGGTGGGAGAAAAAGTGCAAGATAGGAAACAAAGTTGTTTTAATACATGGATTTCACTGTAGAAAGCAGAGTAAAGTGTAGAAAGAAGAGAGAGAAAAATAAGCAGTTTGATCATAAAACCACAGTTTGCAAATCACATTTGGCAGTAACTACAATATCGTTCCTTCTGTCTTTCCATCCCCTTCCTACTAAAGACCTATTTCAAATTGATTTTTTTTTTTAAGAAAACAGTACTTTAGCTGGGCATGGTAGTGCGCGCCTGTAGTTCTAGCTACTTGGAAGGCTGAGGCAGAAGGATCGCCGGAGCCCAGCAGGTCGAGGCTGCGGTGGCCGGGAGCGTGCCACTGTACTCCAGTCTGGGCGACAGAGTGAGACTCCAACTCAAAAAAAAAAAAAAAGAAAGAAAGAAAACAGTACTTTAAATTGTTTTTTAAAATCCACAGAGCCTGTTGCCATAGTTTTTGTAACCATTTCACATAGTATCTCAAAAGGGAGATTTCCCTGGTCTTGGAATGTTGAGCTTAATATCAGAAACAAACAAACAAGGTGGCTGGTATCTCCAGACCCATCTTCCCCTTGGTGTGGTGACTTAAGCTCAGCCCCAAGTTCTGCTCTGGAAACTGTTCTGCTCCCTCCAGCTCCTTTCCACCTCAATGCTATCCACCCCATCAACCTGTAGGAGTCTATGTCAGCAGGCACCTGACTCTGCTCTGGTGGGGGTAGGGGGTGGAGGGCAAGGTCCAGTGTGCCTGGTGGGGGCTACAAAAGAAGAGGGAAATCTAGGTTGAAAAACTATAGAAAGAAATCATGACTTGCATTATCTTTTTCCCTACATTTTTGTCCTTCTAGTGCTTCAAGACATTCCCGTAATCTAAAGCAAGTAAGAAAACGTATAACGAAAATGATTCCCCCCTGGGGTCACATGGATAGCCCTTTCTCCCCCAAGTAACATACAAACCAACAGGCTAGATGTGCAAGCAAAATGTATTCCAGTCAATGCAACTAAATTGTCCTTCAATTTAAAGAAAAACTGCTTAACATCAAACACACAAGTAAGTCTTTTGTAAAGTTTCCCATTTGTATTTTTGAATGCTATGTAAGAATGGGCATGATTTGCATCTGACATTAAAGAAACAAGAGAAACCCAGTACTGATACTTGCAAAGACCCCGCAGGGTAGCGGTAGAAAAGCGGGAAGCCTGCTACTAGGGCTTTTAATCAAAGTGGAAAAAGTACGTATCACTTCTTTTTTTAAACCATCCCTTCTCTAATAATATCTTATCAAGGGAGGAAAAGAAGTTGAAAGCTTTACATTAGTTTAGAAAAGGGAAGAAAACAGTGACCTTTCCACAAATTCTTAAAGCTCCGTCTCAAAGGTAAATTTATGTTTCTGATATCTGGCTTCACTGTATTCAAATTAAACTCTGCAACAGTTGTAGAAAGTTTACAACAAAAACATAAAACAAAAAGATAAGAATAAAAGGAAGCTCCCTGCTGTACTCTGCCTGAGGTCAAGATGTCAACTGGAAGTAACAAAAAAAGAGAAACAAAGTAGAAATCACAATCTCCTTCCAAAAGATGGAGACTGTGCTCAGAGGTGAGAGAAAATCCCAAACTCCTTCATGGAGCATGGCCACTCTCCAGCACAAGACGGTAGGCTTGAAGAAATCTGCCTATCTGTGGGCAGAGGGAATCATGCCCAGACCCCGGAAGAATCTTCTCACTAAACAGCCCCTTTGACGAAGCTGAGTGGGCACACAGTGGAATCTTCCTTTTGCTTCCAGGTGAGAGGAAGTTTTCTGGATGGTCCTGACTGGAAAGAGGAAACAGGCACGGGTTGAGAAGTCCCAGTTGGTCTAATACCCGGCCCTAGGCTCTGACTCTTGCCCTGAGCCTCCTGGAAGCCTGGGCAGACATACTGTTCTCCAGCCAAGGACCAGGAGGCTGGCATCCTTGTAAAATGTGCCATCCAGAGCTGGAGAAGGGGGATGTGCATCCTTCAAGGCAGGAGGCAGAGGGCATGTGTGGGCTAGCCAACCCAGAAGACCCAACGAGTCTAAGCCAGCGAGTACTTGGCTCTGCTCTGATGGGGGTGGATTGTCCCATCTTGTCCTCATCAACTTCTCCCCAGTGGACATCAGGGACACTGAGAGTCAGGGAACCTGATCTGATCTAGGCTGGGCCTTGGGACACCTTGGGAGGTAGCCTGTCAGGGCCTCCATTTATTCACTGGGGTATAGGGTGGTGCTGATGGTTTGCTAGGCACCTAGAAGGCTGCGCTACAAGTGAGGTAGAATTCGTTCCGGTGAGAATCATTGAGATCAGTTCTGCAGATAAGGAATGCTGATAAACCATCTAGCCCAGTGCTTGCCACACAACAGAGCCAGAACAGAAAACAAGTTTGTTTACACATTTGTTCATTTTCAAAAATATTACCTTTCAAAAACAAAGACTCACCAGATCTGACTGATACAAAAAACCTTCCTCTCATGAGGATCTCTCTGATACATTCAGAAGAAACGTCTACCCCAAATGCCCACAAGTGTGTTTGTATAGGTTACCAGATCAAACATGGGGGGGGGGACTCAGAATCCCTCCTGGAGAGGAAGACCTCAAATGGCGAGTGCTGAGGATCAGGGAGAAGGTCATTGAAAAAGGGGTTTTAGCTGAGCTGGGTGGCACAGCCTGTAATCTCGCGCTTTGGGAGGCTGAAATGAGTAGATTGCCTGAGCCCGGGGGTTCGAGACTTGCCTGGGCAACGTGACAATAAATCAAAAAATTAGCCAGGCGTGGTAGCACACGCCTGTAGTTCCAGCTACTTGG
>NW_007245630.1:341044-362643 GCF_000164805.1 Carlito syrichta
GTCTCGAACCCACGGGCTCAGTCAATCCACTCACCTCAGCCTCCCAAAGGCGCAGGATTACAGGCTGAGCCACCTAGCCCAGCTAAAACTACTCTTTTTAAAAGTCCTTAAAGGCTGGGTTCGGTGACTCAGCCTGTAATCCCAGCACTTTGGGATCCCAAGGCGAGCAGATTGAGCCCGCAGGTTCAAGACCAGGCCAGGCAAGCCTGTAGTTCCAGCTACTTGGAAGGCTGAGGCAGAAGGATCACAAACAAACAAACAAAAGAAAAGTCTTTAAAAATAGCAAGTGGAAACTTAGTGGAGCTCATGAACAGCCAGCAGGTACCTGGGGCTGCCCTGTAAGTCCTGGTTACAGCATCATACACAGATTCTAGAAGTACCAAGTCAAAACCACAGGTGTGGTGGGCCCGGGAAGCAGCAGCCATTCCAGGGACTAAGATCCTGGAAATGTCGAAGTGGTACTTCTAATCAAAACAATGATAGTCTATATTGTTTTAATATCTGAACATAACTAAATCAATAGATTTGACATTGCAACGGGCACTAGAAAACGTCGTCCTTGTCTGGAAGCCTGAATGCAGCATTCTTTATACTGTATTTGGGCTCTTATATTCATAATTCAAAAACCCGATGTGGGCGAGGACCTGTGGAATTCACAGAGCTGATGATGTTGGGCTCTGGCCCTGCTCTCCTGCCCATAAAGGCAGGCCCATCCCTAGGAGACAGGACAGGAGGAGCACAGGGCACACACTTCTGCTCTCTCTTTTGCATTGGCTTCCTCGAGTGTGTACCTTTTCTGCCCCTGCCAAAATTGTGTGTGTGTGTGTGTGTGTGTGTGTGTGTGTGTGTCTTGCTCTTGCTGTCCCTTCCCTCTGCCGTCTTCCCATTTCCTCCTCTGTCTCTCTCTGTCCCCAGAACTCCCCACCCCCACAGACACCATTCGTGATAATTATAGTTTATTGATTCTCCTGGTGTTTGCTGCCCCCGGCGCCATCTTCCTCATGTTCACAGGGCACCTTCCCGTCTATCATGGCCTGCATGTCTCCCAGTGTTAATCCAGTGAGAGATGTTGCCTGGACTAAAGCCCAGGAATCTCTCTAGGAAGTGAGTCTGACCCCCTCCTGGGTGACCTCCAGCCTTCTGCCCCCTGGGAGTTGAGCCCAGAGAGCCGTTGAAACAATAATCACAGCAGTTCACATGTATTTTCACCTACCATATGCCAGGCAAGTTAGCAGGCACAGTTTCCACATCCTCCCACATCCATGGGGTGGGGGTTACTACTCATCACTATACATGAGGCTCAGGGAGGTACAGAGCTGTCCTGAAGTTACACAGCTGCTGTGTGCCACAGCTGGAATTGGACTTCCAAGCTTGCACATGCAGATCTCCAACTGTCTTCCAGAAGTAGCAAGACCACTGATGTGGGGGCCATGCAGATACTGCAGGGTGCAGGAGAAACACCCAAGATGCTGATTTTTTTTTTTAAATGCACCCTGATTCTAGCGTGACTGGTGGATTCCCCTCCCATTGCCACCCAGAAAGAAAGGGTCCCCAGCCAGCTTGAACCAGTGCCCCAGCTGCTGAGGGAGACAACCTGTCTCCCACGCTGTTTACTTCTCAGCCATAAACAGGAAGGCCATAAAAGGGGCCCCTTTTGGTCAACCAGTCAGGGGTTTCTCTCTCCTCCTCCCCTTCCTTTTCCTCCTCCCTAGTATGAGTCCCCAGGCAGAGGGAGCATTTCCTTGAGAATGTTGCTACCTCCCAAGTGCCATTGTCTCTCTGTCTTAAAGTGCCTCCTTTGGGCTGGAAATTCCAACTGTGGAATCACTCCTAAGTTGGAAAATAAGGGTGCCTGTGCCCAACCCAGAGAGCTCAAGGACATGTGCGTTACAATAACAGATGTGCAGAATAAACCCATTTCTAGAAAAAATAAAACTTCAATTCCAAGAAAAACAAAGCAAAACCTTGGAGAGAAAGAGACTAAAATCTTGAGAGGCGAGGAGTTCCAAAGGAAAGATTAGACAGCACATCTCAAAGAATGTGCTCTGTCATATTGTCTCCCAAGAGATTCTGAAAAAAAAGTTTGGGGTGGTGATGGGGCAGAGTCAAGCAGAGTGACACACAGTGCAGTTTTTTTTTTTTTTAAGATTCTGAGGGCGGGGCTCGATGGCTCAGCCTGTAATCCCACACCTTTGGAAGGCTGAGGTGAGTGGATTGCCTGAGCCTGCGGGTTCAAGACCCACCTGGGCAGCGAGACCTCATCTTTACGATAAATCAAAAAATCAGCCGGGCATGGTACGCATGCCTGTAATTCCAGCTACTCGGAAGGCTGAGGCGGAAAGATCGCCAGAGCCCAGCAGGCGAGGCTGCGGTGGCCAGGAGCGGCCACTGCACTCCAGTCTGGGCGACAGAGTGAGACTCCAACTCAAAAAAAAAAAAAAAAAGATTCTGAGGAGTTCTGCAGCTAAAGACCTTGTTGCACTAGGTAACTGGTGTTTTGAATATTTTTCCCCTCAAGATTCTGTTTTCACAAAAGGCCCACTTATTCTTTCAACATTTCAAGTCCCCTTCTATACTTTGGGAAACTCTGGGTTAATGCATGAGGTCAGATGTGCTGGACCTTCACTGGTATAGTCTGACCTTGACTTTCCTTTTCAGAATCTCAGTGTTAAGGGCCACTTGGCCGTAACCATTACTGTTCACCGTCTTTACTCCCCAAGAGTGAGCTGAGTCCCATGAGACAAACAGCTGAAGAAGAGATAAGGCAGATGGAATACCCTGGCCTCATCAGGACATTATCAGGAAATTGCCTTCTTTGGGCCCAGGGAAAGCCCCAGCTTCCAGGAAGCCTTGTTTAATGACAGCCCCTTCTTTCTTAGACTCAGTGACACATAGCCACCTCCCACCCATGCCCACAAAGCATGGTGATAGTAAGCCTTCTAGAAATGCATCATTTGGAACCAAGCCCTGGAGCCAGGGAAGGGACACTGCTGCCTTCTTTGGCTACAACTTGCAGGCCCTCCCTGTCTCCCATGCCCCAATTTCAATTTTAAAATCCAACTCCTACAGGATCCTGAGACCCCATCCCATTTCCATATCCCATTTCTAGCTGCAAATTATTGCAGAATCTGAGCCCAGGAAAGAAACTTATTTTCCAGCCCCATCTACCCTTGACTAGGGTGGAGGATAGGACGAGGTTCTTGCCAGGCTTTCCCACCTCACTTTTCCCACTCTCCTGCCACGGGTCCTCCACCCTGGCCATGGCCCAGAAGGTAGACCCCCATGTCGGGCAGGTGGGATATCTGCAGGGGTTGGTCACAGAATTCCAAGACGTCAAAGGAGCAGGTTCTTGCCAACCTTGCCAGCTTCACCTGTGACCCCAGCAGCTATCATTCACTGTCAGAGGAGAATGAGACCCACGTGGAGTTTGCTATCGGAGGCTTCTGCAACCTGTGCCCAGACAGGGCCAACAAGAAGCACATCCTGCAGGACAGAGGCATCCTGCTGATCACCAATTGCCTGTCCTGTTCCAACAAGGAGACAGTGTTGTCCCCTGTCACCACACTCATGTACCTGAGCTCACCAGGTCCCAGCTCCCACCCTAAGCTGACCACCATGTTTGTGGTACAGTACAGGCTGCACTTCTCTCTCTCAGCCTACACCAGGCTCCAGAATCAGGCCCAGATCTTCCTGGAGGACTTCTGCTCCCCAATCCAAGTGGCTGAAACCCCCAGCAGGCAGGCTTACCAGGCCCTGCACTGCCAAGAACTGCAGCCCCACAACAGTCCTGACTGAAGGAGATCCCAAGGCTATAGCACCCCTGCCGCCAGAGACCACAATCCTGGTGACAGGACGCAAGACGCTGGAGGGAGCACAGCTCCCCTGAGCACATTCTTTTCAGTCATTGTAAAGATCAGAATGCAGATCTTTATGAAGACTTTGACCAGCAAAACCATAACTCTGGAGATAGAGCCCAGTGATACCATCGAGAATGTGAAGGCCAAGATCCAGGATAAAGAAGACATCCCTCTTGACCAGCAGAAGTTCATCTTTGCAGACAAGCAGCTAAAAGATGGCCGAACTCTTTCTGATTACAACATCCAGAAAGAGTCACCTGTGTACCTGGTCCTCTGTCTGAGAGGTAGCTGTTAATTCTTCCGTCTTGTACTCACAGTGCCCACTGATCACGTTACTCTGCACTATAGCCATTTGCCCCGATTTAAGTTTAGAAATAACCAGTTTCAGTAATAGTTGAGCCTGTCCAAAATGTTAATAAAGGTTTTGTTGCACGGTAGAAAAAAAAAAAGAGTGACTCCTTAGATGACCAAGGAAAGGCAGGTACTGGAAGAACAGTGTCCAAGTGGGTATGGGAGTGGTACAGATTCTGGGGCCACTAAACTAAGGAGAAAGGAGGGAAGGCCTCCTCATCAGCCTGTTCCAACTACCCCCACCCAGGGCTCCTGTTCCTTTACTTTCCCAAATAAAGGATTTTAAAAGAAAAAAAATAGGAATGTATCCTATGAAACTATTAGTGTTACCTCAGGAGTATTTGTGTGCACAGATCACAACCTTGTACAAAAATGTGAATCACAAAACCTCTTTGATGTGACCAAATCCTTGGAACTATGTGGATATGACTCTCCCCCGCACCACCCCCCTACAAACATCCCAGAACCCCATGATCTTATTGCAAGGAGTCTCTCCAGCACCAAGATCTCCTTGCAGCCCTGTGGCCCCCTCAGTGCCTTCTCAGGCTGCTATGCCTGCTCCCTCCTCGCTGTTCTCTGCCTGGGTCACATGCTTAGCACACACCTGTCGCTGGCTCAAATTTTCAGTTTTTGCTTTGCTTTGTTCTTAAATGAAAAGTTGGATGTTGTTAGGTCTCATACCGGTGAACCAAATCTAACTCACCGATGTTTTAGTCTCATTGTGTTAAAAAAAAAGACTTCAATAAGTTGATTTCACATTAAATTTATGGCCTCCGTTTCTTAAAAAAAGGAGATCTTAGCCGGGCTTGGTGGCTCAGCCTGTAATCCCAGCGCTTTGGGAGGCTGAGGTGAGTGGATTGCCTGAGCAACTTGGCAAGACTTCATTTCTACAATAAATCAAAAAATCAGCTGGGCGTGGTAGTGCTCACTTGTAGTTCCAGCTACTTGGAAGGCTGAGGCAGAAGGATTGCCAGGGCCCAGCAGGTCGAGGCTGTGGTGGCCAGGAGCGGCCACTGCACTCCAGTCTGGGTGACAGAGTGAGACTCCAACTCAAAAAAAAAAACAGTCTCCCAAATTGTAGAGAATTGCCATGGCATACGTTTATTTCTCACTTATACTCCATGTCTTCTATTAGTTGACAAAGGACAGGGCGAGAAGACAGGATGCTCTAGTCATCATGACTCAGAGTCCCGTCGTCCTGGGGCAAAGGAGGTCCCATCTTAACACTCTGTCATTGTCAATCCAGGGGCCAAGAAAGCTTCAGGAGGAAAGCAGAGAATCATACGTTGACTTTTGAAACTTCTGCTCAGAAGTGACACATCGATTTCATTCACATCCCGTTGGCCAAAGCAAGTCACGTGCTTTTGCCTAACTTCACAAGGGGCAGAGTGGACCAACATGCAAATAACATTTATCATAATTCTTCAGCGTCCTTCGCTTTCAGGGGCCCTCCCAAGGCTCTGTACGTAATTTTATATTTGTAACTCAGTATAGCTTTCCTTCAAGAGAGCCCCCAAAGTTGGATACATTCTAAGCCCTACAAAAACCTGAATTCACTTCAGACCAGAAACACCCTAATAACTTCCCCTCTACTTCATGGGCTTGCTGTGAGAATGGAATTAATTTGCAACACTTTCAAGACAGCACTTGATCTGTACTCCATTGGTGTTGACGCTATTATTATTAGGATAATAGTAAACACACAACTCTGACTCCTGTACTGGGCACAACGCGCACGTGCGCGCACACACACACACACACACACACACACACACACAAATTGCTTTGTAAGGAATTCTGGCTCATCAGGAAGTCATCACTAACCAAGAGAATTGCCGTGTATTGGGGGATCCTTGGTTGTGACCTCAAAGAAGTCCTGCTCCTTTTCTGGGCTTCACTCTCCGCTTCTGTCCATGAGGGTTGAAGGCTGGGGGTGGTCCTAGATGACTTTTCTGCTCCATGATGCTAAGTGGAGGGCCTCCAAGGGCTGCGGCACAGGTAGGAATGCTAGCTGTGGCAAAGAAAGCCAGAGCTGATTAATTATGCAGGCAGCCCCACCTCTGCAAACCACCCATCTGGGAGGTCAGCCTGCAGACATTGTATCTCTTGATATTACTGGCCTGTGTGTCTTTGCCCTTAGTCATCCAAATAAAGCATCCCAGCAGTCTACTTCCGGTGGCCTCATCAGACCCTGCCCCCACACATTGTCCCTGGCTCACAGCTGTGGGTCTTTTGGTCTTTTTCTAACAAGCTTTTCTGGTCAGGCACAGGAGATGAAAGAAAGGACTAGTCGAGCCCTCTGCTTGGTGTGTTCTTCTGTGATTTTTTTCCGTCCTTCCTTGCAAGCCCCCAATTGCAGTCTCTCCAAATGCTTTTTCCTATTTGACTGCAAAAATGAGTAAAGGAAATCCTCCATCCTTAGTAAAAAAAAAAAAAAAAAAAAAGCCCCACCCAAGTCCCCTTGCTCCCATTTACTAGTTGAGTGTCTTGAGCAGCTAGTCCCTCAGTCTCTGGGAATCCACACCTCACCTGTAAAGATGCCCTGCCCACATCTGAGCTTTGCTGGCAGGACATGATAGATGAAAGTGTTTTGTTACATTTGAAACACTTGATGGATCTGAAAGAGTAGGGAAGAGTGTACCATGAATAATTCTGTTTTGATATGTCTTCTATTGCTGTGAAATGAATGACCACAAATCTAGTCATTTCAAACAACGCCCATTTAATATCTCATAGCCCCATAGGTCAGAAGTCCAGGTGGGCTGACCTGGGTTCTCTGCTCAGAGTCTCACAAGTCCAAAATCAAGGTGTCAGCCAGCAGGGCTCTCATCTGAGGACTTTGAGGAATAATCTGTGGACAAGTTCATTACAGTTGCTGACACAATCCAGTTCCTTGTGGTGATGTATGTGACATTCTCATTTTATTGCTGGTTGTCAGTTGAGGATTAGGTTGCTCTCTGCTCCCCCAGGTCACCCACATTGCTTCTCATGGAGTCCCTTCCATCTGTGGCACCACAGAGCAAACTCCAGACGCTCATTCTTTCCATCAAGGGTTCACCTGATTGGGTCAGGCCCACCCAGACAACCTCCATATTTTAAGGTCAGTTTACTTAGGCCTTTAATTACATACGCAAAATCCCTTCTTAGCAGTGCTTGTTTTAGTGTATGACTGAATGACCAAAAGAGGAGAATCTTGGGGTGGGGGGAATTTTTAGAATTCTGCCTATCACACAGCAGTTTTTAAACTGGTTTCCACAAAGATGAGATGATGATAGACATTCTGTGAAGGAAAGAGTTGATAGTCAAATTATGCACAGAAAAGCTGGGTGAAACAGGGTGAAATCAGTTTTCTTTGCTGGTTTTCAGTTCGGGGTATAGGAGAGTCGTTAATATACAAATGTAGTCAGTGACCCTTCAAGATATACAGCATGTCCCAAATTTATTAAGCTATAGTCCTCCTTTCTGCTAGAATACCTGTTATTCTTTATTGCCCTGTTGGGGTTGCAATTATCAAATTTTTAAAAGAAATTGTAGCTATGTGTAGGCAAAGATCCAGGATGATAAATAGGAAATTTCCTATATCTTTATCCACCCATTTTTAGAGAATTGTGCCCTGGTTGCCCCAGCTGGTGCTTTGCCTCTGGTTGCCCTCCAAGGCACAGTCCTGGACAACCAGGTGCCAGAAGTTCATGCTCTATGGCCGCTCTACTTCCACTCTGCTTCCTCCAAGGGCCAGCTCCATGGTGTTGTGGGAGGGTTGCCATTTCCATAGTTCCACGGTGCTCACTGTCTCAGAGGCATTCATTGTCCTTGCCCCAGGACCCAGCTGGCCTTGGGATAAGTCTAATAGCCCAGAGGAAGGTCCACACCTAGGAGGGAAGGGTAGGTAGCAGTCTGCTGAAACCAGGCTTCTGTTTAACACTCTTCCTGGCTGAGTTTCACTGATCAAACCCTAAAACAGAGAGGAATGCCCCTCCTTGGAAGGTAGGTCCCTAGGAACAGTCCCTTTTCTGCTACCTACTCTCCCCTCCCCTCCCGGAGGCAGGCCTGGCACTGCTTTCAGTAACTGACCTAGGGATGAAACACAGGCCTGATGTGGCCCCTCTATGATCTAATCCCATGCACTTGGGATAGGAAATTGGTAAGTGTTTTCTATGTCTTCGACATCAATTCCAAAATAAGTTTTGCCTTCAATCCATTCATCTACCACTCTGTGCTTGATTTCAAACTGTGGTTTGTTTTCTCTGCAACAATCCCCTGGCCATCTTTTGGGTAAATAGCAAGTATGTTCTGGGCAGGCTAATAAATTGCAACTTCAGACGGAAGCCTGCTCCTGCTAGAGGCAAGTGATTAAACATTTTAATAGTGCAGCAAACTTATCAGCAGACTTACCAAAAAAGAAAAAAAAAAGGAAGTGATTTTCTTCTCTCAGCTTATGTTTCAGAGTATTTTACTACTGGGGTCAAATGTCTGTCAAAGATTTTTGAAGCTCAAATTTGACTTTGAACAACCTTAAAAACGTTTCTATAATGCACATGGCATCATGTTCTAGAAACAGCCAAGGATTTTTGCCTGCACATATCTAACTATCCAGTTCAATATCACTATGGTGCCTAAAAGGTTTTTAATATAGATATTAAATATATCCATATCATTGCTTCAGTGAGAGCATGAGCTGTGCATTTTCCTCTGGGGTCTTCTGAGCCATTTGCTGCTGACATACACTATTAAAAATAAACCTACCCTGAGGAACTAGTCATTTTACATGGTATTAGGACTAATGTTATCATTTAAGTAGCTGTAGAGATTTGCCAACTACAGAAGCCCCAGATAATGATGGAAACATGATCGTGTGAGATAATCTTCTGCGCGGAAATGACTTTCATCATCTGTAATATGTCGTTTAGATGCTTATTTAAGATTTATACTATTGAACAAATATTGATGTCTTCAAGAGAATAAAAAACATCAATGTCATAATTAGACAAAGGTTCAGAATCACTTCTGGTGCTTAGGACTTGACTGGGTATGAAAGAGTATCCCCAGAATCTGTGCTGTGAGTAGGGAAAGAAAGGTAGAGGAGAAGGAAAGAGATTCACCCTTCCCTGCCACCTTCCACTTAGGCACTGGCATATACAACTTTATATAGTCTGCACAACAACCTTATAAAAGAGGTAATATTTTTAATCTCCATTTTACAGATGAGGAAACTGAAGTTCAGCAAGTTTTCTTTTATTTTTTTTTTTGAGTTGGATTCTCACTGCACCCAGACCGGAGTGCAGTGGCACGCTCCCGGCCACCGCAGCCTTGACCTGCTGGGCTCTGGCGATCCTTCCGCCTCTGCCTTCCAAGTAGCTGGAACTATAGGCCCGGCTAATTTTTTATTTATTGTAGAGATGAGGTCTCACCAAGTTGCCCAGGCGGGTCTCGAACCCGCAGGCTCAGGCAATCCACTCACCTCAGCCTCCCAAGGCGCGGGATTACAGGCTGAGCCACCGAGCCCAGTTTCAGCAAGTTTTCTTAAACTGGTGTTCAGACAAGTTCACTGCTAAGATATGGCAAAACCAAGATTTGAACATGGTTCTGACTCCAAAGCCTGTATGTACTGTACAGATATTGTCCTCATCTAACATTTGTAAAGGGGCCCGAGACACTTCTTTCTCCACTCTGACCATAGGGCAGAGAAATGGTTTACAATATAATTCACCATCTGTTCATGCGTTGAAGCGATCCTCATTTATTCACCCATCAATCAATAAACATTCACTGAGCATCTACAATGCACTAAGTATATTGGGCATACAGCGTATAGAAAAAGAAAAAGGGGCCGGGCGTGGTGGCTCAGCCTGTAATTCCAGCACTTTGGGAGGCCGGAGAGAGTGGATTGCCTGAATTTGTGGGTTTCAGGCCAGCCCGGGCAATTTGGTGAGACCTCATCTCTACAATAAATCAAAAATTAGCCAGGAGTGGTAGTGCGCGGCTATAGTTCCATCTACTTGGAAGGCTGAGGCAGAAGAATCACTGGAACCCAGCAGGTCGACGCTGGGGTGACAGTGAATGTGCCACTGTGCTCCAGCCGGGGCAACAGAGTGAGACTTCAACTCAAAAAAAAAACAAAAAGAAAAGAAAAGGAAAAGGGGATAAGACCCAATCCCAGCAACAAAGCAGGATGTCCACATGCAGGCCCTCCTAGTTTGGGAGAAGTTAGATGCTGGTGTTAAATGACTGTGTAGTTTTGTAGCCCTTTTGACAGGCCAGAGGAGAACAAGGATATCTTCAACCTCTCTTAGACATAAGGCTTCAAGAATAAGACTCTAATCTTTTCTTTTTTTTTTTTGAGTTGGAGTCTCACTCTGTCACCCAGGCTGGAGTGCAGTGGCTGCTCCCGGCCACTGCAGCCTCGACCCGCTGGGCTCCGGAGATCCTTCTGCCTCAGCCTTCCAAGTAGCTGGAACTAGAGGCGCGTGCTACCACGCCCGGCTAATTTTTGATTTATTGTAGAGATGAGGTCTCACCAAGTTGCCCGGATGGGTCTCGAACCCGCGGGCTCAGGCAATCCACTCACCTCAGCCTCCCAAAGGCACGGGATTACAGGCTGAGCCACCGAGCCCAGATAAGACTCTAATCTTATCAGACTTGGCACTCACCCAAAATACAGGCATCATTACTTCAATAGCTTCTGTTTAGCCATGACATTAACCCATTCTCTACGTGACCCTCATGTCAGCCCCAGGAAACTAGGCATTATTAGCCCACTTTACAGATGAGATAACTGAGGCTCAGAGAGGTAAAATGATTCATATAAGAGCAGATAGATGAAATGATGTCATGGTGTGAGAACTCTGGGCCTGACACTTGACTCTTCACCCTCCCACATACCTGTTACAAAGGATCACATTATTCAAGACTATCTAGGCCTTCTGAGGCAGGTGCTGTTATTGTGCCCATTTTAGGGTGAGAAACACAACACAGAGAGGTAAATCACTTGCCCAAGTATACACCAGCATGGAGAGACAAAAACACAACAAATCTGAGTCTTCTGACTCCCGACAAGATGCTTCCAGGCCCTCCTTATGGGGTGGTTCTCTTCAAAAAAGTCAACTTGGTCTTGGTAATGATGTGTCAGGTACTCTCCGGTCATGATGCTGTCACCCTGGAGACCAAACACTTATTAAAGGCAAAACATTAGCCAGGCTCGGTGGCTCAACCTGTAATCCTGCTCCTTTGGGAGGCTAAGGTGAGTGAATTGCCTGAGCCTGTGGGTTCAAGACCCGCCTGGGCAGTGAGACCTCATCTCTACAATAAATCAAAAAATCAGCTGGGCGTGGTAGCACATGCCTGTAATTCCGGCTACTCGGAAGGCTGAGGCGGAAGGATCGCCGGAGTCCAGCAGGTAGAGACTGTGGTGGCTGGAAGCGGTCACTGCACTCCAGTCTGGGCGACAGAGTGAGACTCCAACTCAAAAAAAAAGGCAAAACATTGAAGAGCCTTCCTCTTCTTGGCTTTCTTCCCCTCATTTGCCTCTCAGATGCCAGGATCCCTGCAGCCTCCTGAGACCTGAGGCCACTGAATGAGCCCTGGAAGAAAATTTTGGAGATCTGTTTTTTTTTTTTTAATGTTTGAATGAAGGATCCAGCAGGGAGGAGAAATAGGAATGAAGAGATGCCACCAGAGTGGGTACTGGGGAAGGCCTGGGGGTGATGGTGCTGGCATTGGGTGAAGTGGCACAGCTGGTCTGATGGAATTTGGCAAACTCAAGCCCTGTCTCATTTCTAGTCATTTTTACCTGCTGCATTTGCATATACATATGATATCTGTTATCCTAATTATATCTATTTTCCCAGGTACAGACAGACATACCCAGAGTTGGGGTGCCCATTAGCAGATCACACAGGCCTCTGCAGCTGTGTTTTGACCAGCAAAGAGGTTCTTTGGCATCAGAGAACTGAAATCACCTTTTTAGGGTATGACAAGCGCAGCCGAGCGTCTCGCGAGTGAAAATCAGAGGTTTCTCTAAGGAAGGAGTAAGAATAACCACAAAGAATTAGAAGGAGAATAACCTTTAATGGTTTTGACTGTGAAAGCTCAGTCACGCTGACGGCCTACCATCCATCAGGCAGGATGATGTTCCGGGCCTACATTTACCCACATACATGCTTCTGGAAGGGGGGCATGGCAATGGGAGACATCAGGGGGAGCCCAACCCACCATTTTTCCAGACTGGGCTCTGGGAGGGAAGATATGGAGGCAGAGAGGCTGAGGATGGTTGAGGGAGCTAGGAGTGATAACGGATTAGAGATTATGATAGCATTCCCACCTGCCTCGAATGACTTGCAAACAAAATGCGAATCATTATGCAAACCGCCATTATGCAAGCCCTCTTTGATGCCCTGTGGCTCAAGGCCTCCCTTTGGAAGACATGCAGGTATTTTTATGTTTGCATGCTCCCTGGTAGACTTGCAGGTCCACCCCTTGCGACCTCCTTGGGAGAGTTGCGCTTTATATTATAAATGTGGTTTATAGCTCAAAACCTGAGCTGTTAAGTTTGTGAATCCTTTGCATTTTCCTAAACTCTATCCTATTTGACCCTTGACAGCTCTAGAAGGGAGCCTGAGCGGGTCCTGTGACCCCTACTGTGCTGGGCCTGAAGACATTCAGTTACTAACCTAAGGTTAAACAGCTAGACTGCAGCTGAACTCTCCCTTGAACCTACATCCCCACCTCCAAGTCTGGTGCTATTTACTCTACACTTCCCTGATTAAAATACTGCACACGTGGCCAGAAGGATATCAAAGTCACCAATAATAATTTGGAGGTTGCCAAGGACTTGTTTAAAAGTATTTTCAAGTCTGACCGAGAACTCTGACATTTAGAAATAGATAAGATGTGAATACTTAAAGTCATATTTTCTTTTCAGAAAAAAAATAAGTAAATAAATAATAAAATACTGCACACAGGGAATGGTGGAAGACTAGAAAGGCAAGGAGCATCTGGGAAAGGGAATTCTCAGTCTTTCCCCTGTCTTCTAAAATAGGGCAGGGTTTCTCACTGGAAAAAGGAAAGGCCATATCCGAAGGGTCTCCAAGGATTTGTGGATTGAAAATACTCATCAGGGGATTATGATGTGTTACCATGTACCTCAAATTGAGAATTACTTATTAATTCATTCTTTCCTTCCTTCAACAAATACAGTCATATGTCACTTAATGATGGAGATACATTCAGGGAAATGCATCATTGTACGAACATCATAGAGTATACTTACGATAACCTAGATAGCCTAGCCTGCTACACACCTAGGCTATGTGGTCTAGCCTATTGCTTACAGGCTACAAACCTGTACAGCAGCTTACTATACTGAATGCTATAGGCAAGTGGAACCCAATGGCAAGTACTTGTATGTCTAAACATAGAAAACGTACAGTGAAAATACAGTATTAGATTCATACAAGACCACAGTCATTTAGGCAGTTCATCACTATATGGTACATGACTGTATTTATTGAGGACATGCTACATGCCAGGCATTGTTCTATGCAGCTGAGATTCAGCTGGAGGCAGACAGTTATTAACTGTGCTATGGGCCATGGTGAATGATGAAAAAAAAGAAAAAACACTAGCAGAGACCAATTTAGAAAGGGCAGTCTCTCCAAGGAAGGGCATCTGAGCCATGCACCCCCAACCAAGCATGAGCCGGCCCTCCAAGAGCTGGTGGGGAGAGCTCTCCAGACAGGGTTGTGCCATGGAAGGAGACTCAGGAGCAGAGAGGGCTGTGAGCTGAAGAATAAGACAAGAAGCGGACCTGGCGGCAGCTGGCTAAAACAAGGCTGCCAAGGGCAGATGGTCTGAGCTGAGTTTGGAAAGAGAACGGGTGGGACCTCAGGGGTTTCTTAGACAGGTTTCAAGCCACCCCAAACTGAGCAACTTAAAATCAACAGTTTCGGGCTTTTATGTTAAATAGATGAGAGTAGTCCTCCAACTTTCGCGTGTATCTGAATCAGTTGAAGGCTTGGCAAAGCTCACAGAACTTCTGACTCAGCACATCTAGGGTGGCGCCTGAGAATCTGCATTTCAGATGAGTTCTCAGGTGATACTGGTGCTGCTGGTCCTGGACCACATTTTGAGAACCACTGAATTAAAAATGCATCACATACATTAAGTCAGGTTTTGTTTCATGAAATTCTTGCTTCAGTAATATATATATGTTCATATGTACTGGATCCTCATGGAAAATGTGTTTTTTTAAGAGTGGGCTCAGAAAAGTTTGAAAGTCCTTGATTTAAGGACTTAGAATCCTTCTCTTAAAAAAAAAAATCAGCCAAGCTCGGTGGCTCAACCTGTAATCCCGCGCCTTTGGGAGGCTGAGGTGAGTGGATTGCCTGAGCCCGCGGGTTCGAGACCCATCTGGGCAGCAAGACCTCATCTCTACAACAAATCAAAAAATCAACTGGGCGTGGTAGCACATGCCTGTAATTCCGGCTACTTGGAAGGCTGAGGCGGAAGGATCGCCGTAGCCCAGCAGGTTGAGGCTGTGGTGGCCGGGAGGGGCCACTGCACTCCAGTCTGGATGACAGAGTGAGACTCCAACTCAAAAAAAAAAAAAAATCACTAGCCAGGCTCGGTGGTTCAGCCTGTAATCCCACGCTTTGGGAGGCTGAGGTGAGTGAATTGCCTGAGCCCACGGGTTCAAGACCTGCCTAGGCAACTTGGCAAGACCTCATCTCCACAATAAATCAAAAATTAGCCAGGTGTGGTAGCGCGCACCTGTAGTTCCAGCTACTTGGAAGGCTGAGGCGGAAGGATGGCCGGAGCTCAGCAGGTCGAGGCTGTGGTGGCCAGGAGTGTGCCACTGCACTCCAGTCTGTAGTGTGCCACTGCACTCATTCTGGGCGACAGAGTAAGACTCCAACTCAAAAAAAAAAAAATATATCACTCTTGAATGATCTTATTGACTGCTAGAAATCCTGTGACTACTCTAACATAAACCAGTAAATATATGCATGAATAAAAAGCGATTAAAGAATAACTAGCTGGAATAGGAATAAGATTTTCTTGTTGATGGCCTCACCTTGGTCTTGATTTATTATTCGACTCAACCTTCAGAAGCATTGTTTTGTCCTTTGGTGTATAGCCCAGGGCCACACTCTAAGCTGCCTCCTGATTCAGTGCTCCCGAGTACTCTGGCCACTGGGACAAGACTTTCAGGCCCTGGTGCCATCTCCACTGTGCTACTGCCCTCCTGGGGACCCAGCAGCATTCAGTCCTTACACTGCAAGACCACTCACCCAAGAAGCCCCATGGCTCAGGTGATTTATTACACACACCTGGGGACTGGCTTCCTCTGCAGTCGAACCCTGCTTCTCCTGGGAGCTGCACAAGTTCCAGATCCATATGGAAAATCGGGGGTAGGTCATAACTTCTCTCTCCCTGGTCAGTTCTGGTGTCAATTATAAAAATGAGTCTGAACCACGTTCAGGAGCAAACTGTCCTGGGAGCAAGGGAGTGGGGTAGTGGGAGTTGAGGGCTTCTTTCTGGAAGCCTAATAGAAAGGAAGCAGCCTTCAGAATCTCCACTATCTCAGGAGTCTGGAAACTTGCATGCATTCAAGTCAACAAGTCTTTATCAAGTGCCCACCATGTGCAAGGCACTAGCAAGGCGCTTTGACCATCTCCATGGCGAACAGAACACACCCTCCTGCAGCTCATCATGGGTTCACTTTCTACCTTCTTCACCAACTTGCCAGGTGACTCAGGCCAACCTCTGCCTTTCTTAGAAACTTGGCATGACCATAGGGCACATAAGGCACATTAGAGCTGCATAAGACCGCCAGGGTGACTGAATGCCGTCTGCTCCTTTATCAATGAGAATGGGGCCACAGTGAAGGAAAGGGACTTGCCAGGGCCACCTAGTGTGATGCTGGCTGCACTCTCTGGGAGGCTGGCTGAAACTTCAGAGGCCTTCCTCCCTCTGGGATCCTCATACTCCTCCCCATGGCCTCTCTTATTCCTGCCCTTCCCTCTGGATCTCAGGGTTAATGTGAAGTTGGATGAGACTGTCTGGTGGGGAAAACATGGAGTTCCAGGGAGGCTTGGTGGACACCAGGCAGTTGCTGATTTCTTGGAAAAGCTCCGGTTTAATTGCTGCAACTTAGGCGGTGTTCTAGAGAGCATCTGGGTTGTCAGAGCCCAGGCCAGGGATCGAAGCAGCAGGGGAAGCCTCTGAACTAACCCCCCCAGCACCCCACCCCTCCCATCTACTGTGTGTCTACTGGGCCTCATGGCCCAGCCCAGCGGGTGCCACAGTCGTAATGCTTCCCCAGTCTACCAGTTTGAAAGGGCCAACCCCTTCCCCTCAAAGCAACAAACCTGTGTCTTTCTTTGGCACTCACCTCCTTCTGCCTTGAATGGGAAAGAGTTTCTTCATTCCATCACTCATCTGGCATACCTGTGCAGTGCCAGGAGAACTAGGGTCATGAAGGAGATTCAGACAAAGCACCTCCCCTCGAGGAGTCCACATGTAGATGACTGTCTCAGTGCATGGTGAGTGTGATGGCAGAGGTCCTCTGGAGCCCTGGTGAAGGCTCCAGGTGGTATGTACATTTGTCTCCCCAGCCAGTCCGTGGTCTTTTCAAAGGCAGAGATTGTGCTGAATCCATTTGCCTAGCCTCAGTCATCAGCACCTCCTCTTGAAAATCTAACAGCTTCCTCAGAGAATTCTCTGGAGGGAGTGCTGAGAGAACAGAGTGTTAGTCTCCTTGAAAAACTTCAGGCAGAGAAAAACTACAGAATCACAAGGAAAAGTCCCTTTCCCTCTCTCCTGCCACCCTTTCACCTCTATGTCACCAGATGACTATAATGCAGTATGTGGGACCGTCTTCCTAGAACTCCTTTTCTAGGAATTGCCCGCCTACTCCCATCTCCCACCTTCTACCTGGTCATCAAGGGAGTCACTCTATAAGTCCCATGTGACTCCTGACCACAGCTGACTGACCCAGGGGTCGGTTTCAGAGTCATACAGAGGCTTTCAGGAACCCTTGAAATTAAAGCTAAAAAGAGGGGCATCCAATATCTTTGGAGGAGGCATGAACTGTCTAGGCAGTCCTATTTCCTTCCATGGGTCATCAGAAGTGGAGGAAGCCAGTGTGCAAGTGAACAGGATGGAGCAGATGCATAGGGAGGTGTGTTCTGATGCCATTTCAGCCTCTCATTTCATTGCTTCTTGAGGTCCTGTTGCATCTTTTCTGAGGTATTCCAGTTTATCTTTAGTCTTCCTCTTCAATAAGTTGGTTCAACTTGAGTATTTGTTGCTTGTAACCCATGGCAACCTGAGGGTGTGATACTGCTCTGGGAGTCTCTATGTTTGAAAAAATGCCAGGCCTTGAGTAGAATTTCTTTCTCTGCCCTACCCTCACCTTCACTCCAAACCAAGAGTCATCCATGGATGGTGCCATGATTAGAAAGAAACCAAATCATAAGCTATGTTTAAAAACAACACTGAAAAATAAAATGCACCTCAGTGGTCATGGAAGGAGGTCAGCAAAGCTCCAGGGCAGGGTGTCTGTGACAGAAGTGTTTTGGTTGAGGATTGATGAGATGCTAAAAGTCCAGGTTCAGAAGATCAATGCACAAATAATTTATTTCCATGCTGTTTATACTACCACTACGTAGTAAAAACATTTGCTAGCTAGAGAAAGTGCTCAACTTGCTTACAGGTATCAGTATGGTGAATGTATTGACTGGCCTGGACCCTTGTTCTAAAGAAAAGGTGCCTTAAATTTACACAGTATTTCTTCACCTTCAGAATTTCTTTTGAGGATTCCATGATGATGTACAGTTTCAGTGAAAGACAGAGCCCAGGCAGTATCTATCTTTGTTTAACAGATAAGAACATTTTTCCCTACCTTGGCCCAGCCAAATGGCAGGTCTTAAAGTAAGCTCAGTAAATGCCCATTGATGGACTCAATGATGACTGCATTATGTCAATTGCAGCAAAGGAGTGGCACATGAAACAGTCGCTGCTCCTTTTCACAACCTTGTGTTCCAGCCTGACAACCCACGAAGCCCTCAACAGTCTTCCAATAAACTCCCTCTTTCTGGTATAGAGAGTCAGCTTCTGTTGCTTGCAGTCAATGCTGGCAGATAAAAGGGTTTTCCCTAGCTGGGCTTGGTGGCTCAGCCTGTAATCCCATGCCTTGGGAGGCTGAGGTGAGTGGATTGCCTGAGCCCGCGGGTTCAAGACCCGCCTGGGCAACTTGGTGAGCCCTCATCTCTACAATAAATAAAAAATTAGCCGGACGTGGTAGCGCACACCTGTAGTTCCAGCTACTTGGAAGGCTGAGGTGGAAGGATCACCGGAGCCCAGCAGGTCAAGGCTGCGGTGGCTGGGAGCGGCCACTGCACTCCAGTCTGGGCGACAGAGTGAGACTCCAACTCAAAAAAAAAATCTCTTTACATGGCAGTAGCCAGAAACTGCCAGAGTAGGGAAGGGGCACATAATATCAATAAGGGTACCTGATCTCAAACCGGGCAAAGTGAGGATCAATAGGAGGCCCAAACTTTACCTGTATGATGACCACTTGTATACCTAATCCTAAACTGTACCCCATATTTTTAAAATAAAATAAATTTAAAAGAAAAAATATATCTTTGCAGTTTCTGCACACACAGCTAATGGGCAGCATGAGGAAGTCAGGGTATGCAGGGAACATGGGTTCAAGGGCAGAGGTTCAAGACCAGCTCTGGAGGACAAACAACTGCCCCAGGGCCATGTCCCGTGACTGCTCTGCCTGGCCTTTTTTATCACCAAGTGTGCTTTGAAAGGGTTAATCCCGTGTCTTTGGGAGGCTGAGGTGAGTGGATTGCCTGAGCCCGCGGGCTCGAGACCTGCCTGGGCAACTTGGTGAGACCTCATCTCTACAACAAATCAAAAATCAGCCGGGTGTGGTAGTACGCGCTTGTAATTCTGGCTACTCGGAAGGCTGAGGCGGAAGGATCGCCGGAGCCCAGCAGGTCGAGGCTGCGGTGGCCGGGAGTGGCCACTGCACTCCAGTCTGGGCGACAGAGTGAGACTCCAACTCAAAAAGAAAAAAGAAAGGATTGAACCTCCTTTTTACTCAACAGGGGAACATGTCAGATGAGTGAGGTATGTGACCATCTTTTGATTTGGTACACTGCAGACACAAGGGATTATTACCATCAACTCCACCACAATTAGCAACACCAATAGCATCTCTTTCTCTTTCCTCATATTTAGGGAGCTATTATTATGCTTCAGGTAAGAGCTTAGCATTTTACACACATTAGCTCATGTAATCCTTACAAGAATCTTGTGAGGCCAGGCGCTATTATTTTCATTAATAAACTGATGTTTAGAGCACTTGAGTGATCTGCCCAAGGTCACACAGCTAGCAGGTGATGGCGTCATGAGGAGTCCCCAGGCTTGGTCAGTCCCTTAACCACACAGCTATAACTCAGCTGTATTGCTCCAGGGATGTCCTTCCTCCCAAACACACAGTAACACATTCCAACTCTAATTTCAGCAGATCTCTCTCTGCTGCCTTAGCAGAACAGAACTTTTGCTAAAGTGTCTTTGTGTTTTCATTTGTAAGATGGGTTTTATGCCCTGGTTGAGGCTGGTGGTGGATCCTGTCTCTTCTACATTATAAACTCTTCCGTACATGCCATAAAAATGTCTCCTCAGTGCTTATGGCAATATATTGATCATGGCCATTTAATCTCACATGCAAAGTCAGAGGTTTGGGAACACACTCTTTTCTGAGAATTTAGCCTATAGGCTTTGAGCTTGTAAATCTTTCCTTGCATACCAGTGCTTGGGCACCAAGAAAAAGCATTATTTATGAATGGAAGTCTCGGGTGTTCTGCTCCCGATTAATTGCTTTCCATCCTTTTTAACAGAGGCCCAATGTGTCAATGGTGGAAAATGAATCACCGCCACACAGCTTCGATGAGGGAAGAAAAAATCAGAAGTAGCATGCATCTTCCCGAAAGGTCACTGTGTAGCAAGCCTGCCTTGTGTCTGTGGGAGCACAGTATGGTGTGGACCTGCAGTTTGGAAGGGTGCGGCAGTGAGTACCACCAAGCATACACTCGCCCTGGGGAGCGGCTACAGCTCACAACACCACACTGTCCAGCCAGCAGCACCCATTTTTTTTTTTTTTTTACTCCTCTTGTTCCAGGAAAGAGGGAGCCCAAATCAATAAGATGTGCTGACGGAGGTGCCTGCAGCACCGCCATTTCTCAGGCCAGACACTGATGGCACCTATCACTAGCAATAAAAGGCTGCTGGAGACAGAAAAGAGGCTCATCCGATTGCGGACCTGTCTGTCCCTCTCTGATAAACGTCTCCCGCAAAAGCTTGCAGCAAAGAAACCATTTCCAGGAGGCAATGAGCTGCCTGCCTGCCACTTGCCTTCTGTTTCCCAATCAACTTTTCTTTGCATTGTTCCAAGGATTTTCCCTTCTCATTGGTGCTGGCCAGGCCACCTCCAAGGATCATCCTGTTTTATTCCTATGCCTTGTGTGGAATGGGGAACTGCTGGAGGACGTGCTGTGGCTCCTGGCTCTTGGAAGATGGTGCCAAGTCCCATGTGCTGTCAAGATCCATTCCAAACTAAATCACTTGAGGGAGGCCACACCTCATCAGCCTTTCCTTATTTTTTGGAGCAAGAAAGGCATTATTTTGCCAAGCTAGTTGCTTAAAATGCTAGTTTTTTTTGTTGTCCCTTCTGTGTTTGGGGAAAATTTTGAAAAAACAAAACTATTCTGGGTGTTGCAGCCGAGATGGCTCCAAATATTCTGCTTCTTTTTCCCAGGCTGGCATCGCTCACTGATCTCTTAGGGAAGGGTGGACAGTGACCAAAGAACTAGGGTCTAGTTCTAAAATAGGTGACAAGCATACAATCATGGGGGCCCTTTTCTCCCATCCTCCATACACATATTGAATGGGAATATGAAATGCATCATCCCTTCTGTAAAAGGCCGAGGATGAGGGTGAGGACACCATGGGGAAGCTCTTCTGGCCTTTGGTTTAAACTCATACCATTAAGAGGCTTTAGGTCTTCAAAATTAGAAAAATAGCGTAAAATATTTTCACTCCAAAATAAGCTTAGAGAACCTACAGAATATTCCTGAGATGGAATTTGGGAAAGCATTCTCTATAAGAAGAACCATCTAGCCAGGCTCGGTGGCTCGGCCTGTAATCCCGCGCCTTTGGGAAGTTGAGGTGAGTGAATTGCCTGAGCCCGCGGATTCGAGACCTGCCTGGGCAACTTGGCGAGACCTCATCTCTACAATAAATCAAAAAAAAATTAGCCAGGCGTGTAGCACGCACCTGTAGTTCCAGCTACTTGGAAGGCTGAGCGGAAGGATCGCC
>NW_007245630.1:362663-375596 GCF_000164805.1 Carlito syrichta
GGCCACTGCACTCCTGTCTGGGTGACAGAGTGAGACTCCAACTCAAAAAAAAAAAAGAACCATCTAAGTCAGGGTTTCTCAGCCTCAACACTCACATTTGGGGCGTCCCTCATTCTTTGATGTGGGAGGTTGCCCTGTGCATTACAAGGTGGTTAGCAGCCTCCCCTGGTCTCCTCTCATTAGTGCCAGTAGCACCCTCCAGTCATGATGATCCAAAATGTCTCCAGATGTTGCCAAATTTCCCTGGGGGTGGAAGTTGCCCTCTTATCCCCCCATTGAAAACCCCTGCTCCATGCAAAGGTATGGAGGTGGGAAAAAGCCTAGTATGTCCAGAATCTAGAGACCAGTACTCCAGAGTGGCACAATTATTAGCTACATCATTGAGTTGCTGAGAACCAAACAAGATTGGAAAGGACTTCATGACACAATCATCACCATCATCACAGCAGCTACTTTTCCTTGAGTGCCTGCCATGTGCCAAGCAGACACTTGGCACTCAACACACACCTGGTCTAACATGTCTTAGTGGTTATGAATGCTGCTGCCATGGGCTGGTTCCTCAGAGCACTGGGCAGCCTGAGCCACCATGTTACCAAATACGACAAACATGAAATAGCACAGCCAGCCCACCCTTGCAGCTGCCTGGAGGAAAAGAGGGTGTGCTTTTTCTTCCTTTTCAGTCATGCTGTCAGAGTGGGATATTTCTCAATGCAGGGTGAGCTGGGGAATCATCATGCTCCCACTGGAAACTCACTAGCCAAGGTGACCACTGGTCCACTTCACCCAGCCTTGCTGACTTATACACTTGCTGGCTACTCGCTCATGCTCTCACCATGCAAAGAGGGTTTCATGATCCCCAGCAGCAGCAGCACCTCCCAATCCTAAGCTCATGAGAAATTCATAATCTCAGACTCCACCTTCCAATTCAGAATCTTCATTCCAGGAGGATTCCCAGATTGTCTGTGAGTGCATTAAAGTCTGAGATCTCCTCTATAATAACAAGTCCACTCGCATTTGTTGGCATGTTAGAGTTTGCGCAGACAGTTCGCAACATCCCTTCTGTCTCTAGGCTCATTTGTTCAATATTTATTTAATGTCTATCATGCATCCTGCCCTCGTAGAGCTGACAGCCTAGTGGCTCCTCACCACCTCCCTGCCCCCCCATACCACCACAAGCAGGTGACTACCCAGATAAAGTCACTCAGTGTACACAGGAGGAAAATGAAGCTCTACCAGACTGCTAAAAAACAGAATAAGAAGTTTAGCCCAGACATCCACACCCATACCACTTTTCAACCACACTCATCAGGGGAAAAAAGAAAAAGGGCACAAGTTTCTGCATATTCTAACTACTGAATCATACCAAGGGCAGGGTTGGAGGCTGGGGGAGGCGGTGTCACCTAGACTGACAGCTGGCATCAGTCATGAACTTGTCCAGAAACAGAGGTTCAAAGATAGTTTAATTCACTGGGGTGGGGTTAGCTTTGTTATAAGCTCTCCATCAGTTTTATCAGTCTGAAATCAAAGGCATTTAAAGACCACCCATAAAAAAATACAAAGCAACCACAGGTCTTGAGATTTTAATGAGTCTGCACCCTCAAACTCTGTCTTCCTAACATCTTAAATCAAAATGGAGGTCCAGATCACATCCTTGCTGTGAACTCCAGAGTCCTGCCCCAATTTCTTCTTCACCTGGCCATCCTAACACTTGACACCCTTTTTGGTATCATTTAGTTTTGTTTTCTTATAAAGATGCCACAGACCTGGTTTTAGGCATCAAGCAGCTCCAAAGCTCTGTGATTTCAGGGAAATTTCTTAAAAGTCTCAGTTTATTCATCTTTAAAATGGAAAAAAAAAAAAAAATAGAAACACTTCACAGGGTGTCTGCGGGAATTTATTGAGCTAAAATATGTACCGTTGCCAGAGTCCTGGCAAGTCACTTTCTCCCTCCCTTTTTTCTGTAAACATTCCAGGGGTCTGCTGAGGGTGAACAGCATCTGATGGGTCTCCCTAGCAATTCTCCAACACATCAGGTGAGCTGAGTTGGAAGTGTGGAAAAGGCAGCGCCTGGGGTTCAAATGCAGGGTATGGGGCTCAACAGTGGAATACTGTCCTAGTCGCCTGAAAGCTTGTTGCTCTGTGGCACACTTCAGAGAGGGGCTTCTGCAGAGGCCAGGAAAATAAGATAGCTGTGAAATTCTCACTGATGGGGTGTGAGGGTGTAAGAATTTGCAAGGACACCTGACTTTCTTCTAGTTCACCTAGCTAGCTCAGAGAACACTCCAATACCTGAGGCTCAGGTCAACTCTACGGCAGAAGCTGAAAATTCATTTTCCCAGCTTCCCTTGCAGCTACAGAACAGTTACCAAGTGCCCCTGGCCAAGACTTCCAACTCCCTGTAAATAATCTACTCTGCTGAGGGAGTCACAGGGGCCAGAATGACAACTAGCAGCTAGATGCTGTGGTACCCAGCTCTCATGGGTCAGCAGTGGGACTGTTTCCAGTGGCAAGAGTGATGTCTCCTCAGCAGCTATTCTGAGAGCTGGATCTGGACAAGTTGAGCCTGAATTTCTGGCTCTCCTAAAGAATCCATGAGCTCCCCAAATCCTTCAATCGGTCATTTTTCTGATTAAATTAAACCATTTCTGTCGCTAGAGCAGAGAACCCTGATAAAAGCAACCCTCAGTTTAGCTCCTGATCTTAAACTTAACTCATAGAGAGAAGTACGTGCAACTGCACAGAAAATCCCCACCACTGACCCACCTCCATTATTTTACACAAGTGCTTCTGAAAATGAGGGCCTCGGGACACCCCAATCAGAGCCAACTATGGTGTGACCAGGGTATTGATGAACATGCAGATTCCTGAATTAGAATCTTTGTCAGAAATATGCAGTTTTTGGCCGGGCTCAGTGGCTCAGCCTGTAATGCCAGCGCTTTGGGAGGCCGAGGTGAGTGGATTGCCTGAGCCCGCAGGTTTGAGACCCGCCTGGACAACTTGGCGAGACCTCATCTCTACAATAAATAAAAAATTAGCTGGGCATGGTAGCGCGTGCCTGTAGTTGCAGCTGCATGGAAAGCTGAGGCGGAAGGATCACCGGAGCCCAGCAGGTGGGGGCTGCAGTGGCTGGGAGTGGTCACTGCACTCCAGTCTGGGTGACACAGTGAGACTCCAACTCAAAAAAAAAAAAAAAGAAATATGCAGTTTGACCAAGTTGTTAAGCCTGCTAAAGTATGAAAACCACTGGTGTGTGGTGCTCCTACCCTTTTCCAAATAGACAATTGTTAACATCTGTGTGGCTCCCTGTGATGCAAGGAAGAAGCTCCTGTGACTAGAGGCAACTGGTTCTGGGGGACCCTGGCTGCTCCAGGTCCCACTCAGCCACCCTGAGCACTAAGGGGAACAATTATCTCATGACTCACCTAGTAGCCACATTGGCTACAAGGTTCTGGACTATTCCAGGGCTACTTGAACTGAGGTCCATGGACAGTCACTCATGAACTGTTTGTTATCCACAATGCACAACTACAGAAATTGGGAATAAGCATTGAGGAGTTACTCTGGCAGTTTGTTGGAATAATTTTATGGCTGCTGAACCTATTAATCCAATTTTGAGTTTATATTTTGTGTGACTCTGTTTTCCATTTCATTTTTTTCTAGTAATATATTTTTCCTGTATTGCACAAAAATATTGGTTCATAACAGATCGGAGGAAAAACAATTTGTCCACTAAAAATAGTCCTTCACCACCATAACATAATCAAAAGAATCATCCAATCGGTGAGCCAGAAGTCAGTTTGGGGTTTGTGAGTTATGTTGTTCTAGCCCCTGATGGTGAATTTCCTCCGGACGTGCCTGTCACTAGGGGCTGTAGCCTTCTCATCATGGACAGGGCATCTAGTTTTGTGACTAGATTTGTACCTGACATTCAAAGATCTTTTTGTCCCCTGGCAGAATAATAGGAGTCACTACTACTCAGAAACACAAGGCAAACTTATGCTCTCTCCATGGTCAATGAGGAAACTCAGTGCCAGCCCAGTCTCATTCCCACCATATCAAATGTGACCAGACCCCAGAAAACTTTTGGGGTTCAAGTGCTTAAATATGTCATGGTGTTTCCCTTTTCCCTTTAGATTTTTTTTACACACAACACCCATTTCCAACAGTTTGGGAAATAAAAAAACAAACGTTTCTATTTTATTGAGATATAATAGAAACACCCAGAACAGCACATATGTAAAGTATATGATTTGATCAGTTTTGAAATAGGTATATTACTGTGAAACCATCCATACAATCAAGATCACAAACATTTCTATTATCCCCCAAAGTTTCCTTGTGCCCCTCGAGAACCTCTTCCTACTCCTACATCCTCAAGTAACCACTAAACTGTGAATTTGTTTTTTGTCACTATGGGTTAGTCTGGATTTTCTAAGATTTTGATGTAAGTGGAATTGTCCTGTATGCATTCTCTTGGAATACGCACAATGCATATGAGATTTACCTACAGCACTGCAAATACCAGTACTTCATGCCTTTTATACTCCATCATATGGATATCCCACAATTTCTTTTGTCCTTTCAACGAGAAAAACCAAATTGAAAAAGGATGTTTTAATTCCCCAATACTGAAAGTATAATAACAAGGAGCAAGACAGGAAAAACGAAGACAAAGAGGAGCAAACTTTTCTGATCTCATTCCCACCTCAGGATCTTTGCGACTGCTCTTCCCTTGGCCTGGAATGCTCCCCCAATCTTGGCATAATTAACATCTTTCTGTCATTCACATTCCAGTGCTCAGGTCATTTCCTCAAAAGCCTTCCAAGATTACCATTATAGCCCTCATGCCTAAAATACTGACTACACATAGTAGGTGCTCAATAAATATTAGTTAAATGAATGTATAAGAATGAATAAGTGGTTGGGCTCTGTGGCTCAGCCTGTAATCCCGCACTTTGGGAGGCTGAGGTGAGTGAATTGTCTGAGCCCGCGAGTTCCAGACCCGCCGGGGCAACTTGGCAAGACCTCATCTCTACAATAAATCAAAAAATTAGCTAGGTGTGGTAGTGCACGCCTGTTGTTCCAGCTACTTGGAAGAGTGAGGCAGAAGGATTACCGGAGCCTAGCAAGTCGAGGCTGCCATGGCCAGGAGCGTGCCACTGCACTCCAGTCTGGGCAACAGAGTGAGACTCCAACTCAAAAAAAAAAAAAAAAAAAAAAAGAATAAATGAACGAGAGAGTGAAGGAACACTATGGGTTGAGTTGTATTTTTTAAAGTTACAAAACTTGTTTTAAAAAACCTCCAAACTTTCTAACAGAGTAAAGACATTTGGAAGGCCACCCAACAACACTGGGATACACTCATCGAGATCAGCTCAGAGGCCTAGACCAGACAGAACAGTCATAATGTGGAAACTTCTTTTATGCAATGGTGAGAAAGACAGCCATGGTGATCCCCACAGCACTGGCTGGCTTTGGCGCTCCTACAGATCATCTGAAATGCTAAATCATGTTTAAATCCCTCTGATTGTGACCACCAGGAACCATGAAGGACACTCACACGTAATTTACATACTGCCAAGCTCCTGAGAGTCTCTAAATAAAAGCCCTGCAGGCTCCCAGGCACTATTTTTGAGGAGAAGGACATCAAGTGACAGATTAAACCGAGTCTGGTCCCCCAACACCAGGAAAAAAGAAACCTCACCCTCTACTTTCTGACATCTGCAAATGTCTTAAACTACATTTGCTGTCAGATGCTTCCCAGGGAAGCCGTTATTACATTGAAAACGGTACACATATGCTATTGCCTCTCTCATTTTACACAGCTCCATTGCTAATAGGTATGTTTGCTCAGATTTTCATTCCTTTCCCAGATTCTAACCATCAAAAGTGTTTTAATCTCAAAGCACAAGGAAGGGGGTTTCACAAGGGCACTGTGCATTCTGCCTACAAATGTTAAATTACATTTGGTCACGACATGGTTATAATACTAATAATGACATGGTCAATGCAGCAGCCGTTAGAGGGCCTCAATCTAGACCCAGCAGACACATACATCTGAGGGCAGGACAGGCTGATAGCAGGATTTTTTAAAATCTCAACTATTAGATTTGGCTACAAAAGGTTCTAGTATAATGAACAGGACTAATTTTTCTAATCTGACAATATGTGAAGAAAAAAAAAAAAAGCCAGAAAAGTGAGGCCTATGATATGAGACTGTCAATGGTTCCTATCTTACAGAACCCAAAGGAAAACAGTACTTGTCCTATTGTTTTGTTTTCTGCACACCTCAGAAGAGTCTATGTAATTTTTTTAAAAACTGAATTTGTGAGCCAAATAGAACAACCAAATGAATACAGGCTGGGTCCTCAGCAACAGGCCACTCACATGTCCACCACACTCATGAACATTCCAGAAGCATGAAGAGGGTCTACCCCTGGTGCAAATGACCCACAGGCTTTGAGACAACTGGGCTTTGGCTCATGAATGTCTCAAACTAGTCTCAAATTTCTTGCTAGTTGAAATGATCAAAATTCTCTGAGATCAAACTCCACTTTTACCCTTCCCACTATGCTATTCCTTTCACCCCTAACACTGAGCCAGGCAATAACACACTCCTAGAAAATAATCTCATGAATTGCAAGTAAGCAAGGAAAGGAACTGCAGTGTGTGTTTCACAGTTGTATCCCCCATGCCTAGCACATAACTGTGCTATTCAATGAAGGAATAAATGGAGGGGTAAATGGACAAATACAGAATGATATTTTAACCATATGATATCATTTGATCTTCACAACAAACCTGTGAAGTAACAATAGTAAGCATTAATACTGATATTATACTAACTGCAAATTCTTATTAACTCTTTTAACCCTCCAGAGTTCTATGAAATAAAGGTCTATTATTATCTCTATTTAACAGAAGAAGAAACTGTTGGAGGCATATGGAGGTCACACTGCTGGGAGAAGGCAAAGCCGTACCCTTGTTAGATGGTTTTGGTTTTTTTTGAGTTGGCGTGTCACCCAGGCTGGAGTACAATGGCCGCTCCCAGCCACCGCAGCCTTGACCTGCTGGGATCCAGCGATCCCTCCGCCTCAGCCTTCCGAGTAGCCGGAATTACAGGCATGCATTACCACGCCCAGCTAATTTTTGATTTATTGTAGAGATGAGGTCTCACCAAGTTGCCCAGGTGGGTCTTGAACCCGCGGGCTCAGGCAATCCATTCACCTCAGCCTACCAAAGGTGCGGGATTACAGGCTGAGCTACCGAGCCCGGCTTGTTAGATGGTCTTAAGCACTATGCTCTTTCTCCATCAGTTGCATTTTATGAAGCAGGAAACAGAAGGTAGCAGTATTAATTTGAACAAGGCTCACCATGACATAGACACAAACCTAGGGTTGTGTTCCCTGTATGGTGTTAAATGATAGAGCCCGGGTGGGCACCCAGATAACCTGACTCTTAGTCCACCCTGACTCTTACCCGAGTAGCAACGGACTCAAGCTAGCCCCCAGCAAATATTTGAGATCACCAGAAGAATGATTGCCCAGGAGGCTAGGATCGTGGAGTCTGGGCTGCTCAGTGTTATTCTCCCAAACTGGAGGTACAGTAGGGTCTGGGAAAGAAAGAGAAAAAAAAAAAAAAACCTGGAAAATGTGGGCTCTTCCCCAGTCCTCCTGAAATCATATTGTTTTGTCTGGAGAAGGAGAAACTTGCTGGCATCTTCCTGTGAACGCTCGGAGCATCCATTACAGTCTAAGCAAAGGCCACAGCAAGACCTGAGCAAAGTTCTTAGCAAAAGTGACATGCATTAGAGCCTGGATAAAGTTCTGAGGAAGTCTCCTGGGGGACTGGATTCTACTTTAAGATATGTCAAAGGATCTGGAGGAAGTAGGGGAAACTAGGATGAAAGAGTGGAGGCCAGGACAGAATGTGAAATGATCAACATGAAGAGGATGAAAACGTTGGAGCTAGTTCCTAACAGTAGCGTGTGGGTTCTGGATTATGGCTTAAGGGATAATTGCTTCTGTTTTGAAAAGGCATGAGAGTGGACAGACAGAGGCATGGAAATATTAGTCTCTTAAATTTAAAATTCCATGTTAACATGGATACGTTGGAGAGAACAGTTGTTACTGTGGCAGGGAGAGATGAAGATAAAAAACGAGAAAAAGAAATTATAGTGCAATAATTAAGAAAACTTCTTCAAGCTGTCCCTTCGCTCCTCACCACACATATGGAACTGAAAAGCAAAGAGTATAGGTCGGAACCGAAAAGGCTGCACAAGATTGATGAATACAAGTTTGTTGTAGGGACAGGGTGAAGTTACAACTGTAGCTCAAACTGCAGTCCCAAGAAGAAACACCTCTCAGACAGAAAAAAAAAAAAATTCTCAAAAGTCAGTAACAAGAAACCAAGAGAAATATTCCCTATGAAAGTCATAGCTCAGCAAAGGTTTATGGAATTTATAAATTACCAATAATGCGAGTGACAGGCAGGCCTTGCTTACAGGCAGGCTTCAGTACCTCAGCACCGTTCTAAAACCAGAACCCTACCATTTCATTTCTACCAAGCAGAAACCAAAAGATGCTTTCCTCCCTGAAAACTGGGGGAAAGAAGTCATCCACCAGGCAACGTTTCACTGCACACAACTTTTTAAATAAAACCAAGAAAATAAAAACATAATTCTCGATCTGTTTGTTAAAAATGGACACTTTGCTGAAAAAGTGTTAGTGTATATATTTTTTAAAACTGTTGCAAGAGATTTGCTAAATTAGTTCATTTAAGAGTGCCATAGGGAGGTCGTTTGAGAAGACTCTCCTTTATGAATGAAAATGAGATTCCTGGCAGATTCCCAGTCTCTCCCAAACGCACACACTACCAGCACAGAGGACTCCACAGATCTCACACCTACTCCCAACAGAAGACAGATAAGAACGAATCCCTCTTCACTGGATCCTTAGGTCCTGCTTTTTGAGCCGGCAGATGGAAATCTGTGCGCCCCGCTGGGTTTCTGAACATTGTACTACTAGGTTCCAAGAATTAGCTACACTCTATTGCATGGTGATGATATTTTTTTTTTCACGCTCAGAAAACCGCAAAGGGATTTAACCAAAAGGAAGCAAAGGTTTTCTTTTTATAAATTCGATTAGCCTTTTCCACTTTCTCTACCTCGGGGCATTTCCTTTGGGAGGAATTTCATACCCAGAGACCCCTTAGCGAGGCACTGCTGCATGCGGGGCGCAGTGAGTGTAAGTGCGAGACTATCAGTGTGGGCGGAAAGTAAAGATCGCAAGCACTTGCAGTCGTTAGCGAAGAGGGTTTCTAAACGCCGGCGCAGGAAAGGCCCTCCGGGCGAAGAAAGACTACGTTTGCATTACGGGACTCCGGGCTGGGGCGTGTGCAGGTGGCTATCGAGCTGCCCGCCCTCCCCTCGCTGCAGCTCGATTTCCCGCCCGAGCCGGCGCTGGGTCCCCGAGCTGCGCCCGGCGCCCATCTGGAAAGAGCCCTTGGCAGTGAGCGGCGGGAGCGCCCCTCAAAAAGCGCCTTTTCGCCGCTGGGACTCAGCAGCTGGATAGCGAGTGCGCCGAGAGCGCACAGCAAAGACCCGGCCAGGGACGGGGCGCCCACCCGAGCCTGCTCTTCCAGGCCTCGGGTTCGAAGCCATCCCGTTGTCCGAGGAGGAGGTTAGGATTGCAGTTCGGTTAGGAAAGGAGTTTCTGAAACTCCCGGGGAAGCGAAGTCCCGGTGTTTGGAAAAATAAGCGGCCCTATGGATCGCTTTCCAAACTCGGGCGTTGCTTTATGTCATTTTTCTTGACACCCTCCCCCGCCCAGCTCCAACCTTAGAAAAGAGCCCTAAGGGCTAAAATACACCTCAACCCTTCCTCCTTTTTCCCTCTCCCAGCGCGCAAACTTTTGTACAAGAAAACCACCCTGGTGGTTAATGTTAATGTGGGTGCATTCAAACGCCCCCCCCATGTACACACACACACACACACACACACACACACACACACACACACACACACACACACACACCTCACCACCCGCCCCGTCCCACCCACCTCCGGGTAGGGGAGGGACTGGGAACCTGATCTCGGGCTCCGGCCCCGAACGTTTCCCATCAATAATGTTGATACCATCGATGTGCCTCCTCCCCCGCCCCCGGGGCGCCGCTGCCGCCTTTTCGCCGCTTTTTGCTTGGCGCGAGAAAACGAAACCTCCCCTGCGGCCCTCCTGGCCTCGGCCGGGAGCCGGCGGGCCCTGGAGCGAGAGACCTGAGCGAGTTGGGGTGCAGGCAGCGGCTTGGGGGGTTCTCGGGCTCTGGGGTAGGGGGCGGGCCCCACAGGGCCGGTGGAACGGGAAAGAGGGTCTGGGGCCCATGCGAGGTCTCATCCCAAACCTGGGGTCAGATTAGGACAGAATAAGATACTTTTGCGGACAGTAGAACCAGGCCTCAAATGGGGGCCTCGACTCCAGCTCCCCTTCTTGGGATCAGCGATTGAGCGGAGAAGTCCGGAAACCCCTTCGCTGGGGACAGAGCGTGGCCGGTGGCCTTTGGGGCACAGCCCTTCGGCCCGGTCAACCCACCCAGGACACTCTACGTCTGGGAAAACGGAGGGGATATACTGGTACCAACAAGCTCCAAACCCCTAAGATGGGAGTTCGCAAAAGTCGCCAAGCGCCTCCTCCGGGCGCGGTTCCTCTCCGCCCGCGAGGTCGCGACCCTAGCGCAGCCGCGGCCTCACTTCAGGCTACCCCCATTCTCTACCGCGGCTCAGTCGCTAAGTACCGGCCCCTCTCGAGGAACCAGCAAGTCTGAACCTCGTCACCCGGATTCCCCCAGCAGCTGGCCCCACCCAGGGCTAGGAGGGCGCGACCCCGTGTAGCGCGCGCGGGTCTCTGGGGTGAGCAGGGCGAGCGAGGGACTCCAGCTGTGGCACCTCGCTCGAACTCGCTGCCTTCTTCCGACCCGCTCAAAAATAAAAATTAACCTCCGCTCCGTCTCCGTTTTTATTGATTTAATTATTTCTTTGCATCGCGGCACGCGGAGCCTCGCCAGCGCCCTGACGCCGCGGCGCCCGCATCAGCGAACCACGGAACTTGGGCCCGAGACAATGGCCTGTAATTGATGTATTGCCGTCAACAATGAAGACCAATTCTCCTCTCCCCGCCATTCCGACCATCCCCCTCCTCCCATCCCCCCTCTCCCACCTCCTCTCTCCTCTCCCCGGGCCACGAAGGGAAAGAAAACAAACAAGAAATTAGCGGGGGACGCCGAGCGCGGGGCAAAACGCCCGCCTCCACGCCGTCGAGGGCGCAAAAGAACGAAAAAAGTTGTTCAAGTTTGGATCCCCCAATTAATTCGTCTCTGCTAGCCCATTTTTAATGAAAACATCGCGAAGTTGCTTTTGCATGTTCGTTTCGTTTGGTTGTTTGTTGTGGTGTTTTGGGGGGGAGGCTCCCCCCCCCTTAATCGCACATGGAGCAAGTAACGAACGCGTGTGAAGATCTTTCCCGGAGCCTGCCCGCAGCGCACGCGGCGCGCCCCGGGAAGAAGGGTTTGCGGGACCGCCAGCCCCGCTCGGGTCCTGGCAGCACGCAGTGCCGGGGAGGCCCGGACTTCCAGGAAGCCAAGATCGTTAGCGAGGGATGCGGGCGGCTTCCGACGCGGGCTTATTCGGGGACACAAGTGGGCAGTGCATTCGTCGCGTCCGTGTGCCTGGAGAGTGCGGGTCGGCGTGGGCGCGAGGTCCCCGCTTGCGGGATGGGGGTGGGCGCGGGGTTTGCACGTGCTCCTGTACGCGTTCCCGGGGGTCTGGGGGGAGCGATCCCCTCGAACCCCAGGAGCGCGCAGATCCATCTTTGCCGAGGGATCTCTTTAAATATTCAGTGAGAAATAATGGCATTTGAAGCACCACCTATGGAAACATTATTATCTTCATTCTTCAACATCAGCCCCACTGATAGCTTCGTTTGTCTTTTTATCAAAATCCACAGTACCCAACAGGACCTGGAGAGAAAGGGAGAGCGCGGCTGAGGGTGTGTGTGTGTGTGTGTGTGTGTGTGTTCGCGCGCGCGTGTGTGAGGACTGAGTGAGGGTAGAAAAGAGGAAAATAAGAGGGGAGAGATAAAAAGGTGAGAAGGGGGATACAGGGAGAAAGAGAAATTATTCCAAGAAAAAAAAAAAATAAAGACGACAGAGGAAAAGCAGAATCATTCACCCGCACACAAAATCTTTAGACCTGAAAAAAATCAAGAAAAGACTGAGGAGGCTACGAGAATGGGAACATGGTCGCTTAGGGGAGCATCCGGAGCACCCGAGCTCTGCCCGGGAGACCAGCGCCCACTTCGCGCGAACCGACCGTGGCACTATCCAACTCAAGGGCGCTCCCGAAGTGGGGCGTCCTTGCGAGCCCTCTCTCTCCCCGATCGCGAGATAGGGCAGGGATTGTGTGTCGGCACCCCCTCCTCCCCCATTCCAGGGCCGAAGTTTAGTTTAGGTTGGTCCTTCGGGCGCAGGACTTCGGGAACCCTGGAACGAGGAGAGACCCCGAGGCGCGAGGGCCAAGAGCCGGACTGAGCCGTGGACCCAGTCTCAGGTTCGGCGCGCCTGAGCCGGGCAAAGGGAGCAGGCTCCCGGCTCGGGCTCCCGGGTGCGGGTAGGGAGGCTGCGTCCCAGCTCGGGGAGATGGAGACAGAGCGAAAAGTTTGGGCGCCGCGCTCCGCAAGTGCCCGGAAAGTGGAGGCGAGCGTCTGCGCCGCCAGACAGCCACGGACAGGGACAACCCCTTCCCTCCCGGCTCGGCGCGGCCACCTCGGCCCCGAAAGCTGGACTCGGTCCCCTCCCCCAGGGCGAGGAGCCCAGGGGTCCTGGGGACTCGTCGGGTCCAGGGCCCTGCCCGGCCGGGCCGCGCCTCCGCAAGCCGGGGCGGGC
>NW_007245631.1:0-23556 GCF_000164805.1 Carlito syrichta
TGCTCGCCCCAGAGGGGGTGGGGCCGGACAGGTACAAGATGGCTGCCTGCCTCTGAGCAGGCAACAGGAGCCCCACGCCGGGTGGGCAGGACAGTCTCCGTCGCAGGAGCGGTGGCAGTGATCCCAGCAGATCTTCCCTGAAGCGGTTTGGTGTGGATCTCCTCCGGCCGGGT
The DNA here is from genome assembly GCF_000164805.1 of Carlito syrichta. NCBI lineage: Eukaryota > Metazoa > Chordata > Mammalia > Primates > Tarsiidae > Carlito > Carlito syrichta. Next base: position 174 of record NW_007245631.1, read on the forward strand.
TGTGATGAGCTACCCGTACCAGAGGCCGCGGCGGCCGCGGCGGCGGCAGCGGGAGCACTGGTGGGGGGAGGGGCTGCGGCAGCGGCGGGAGAGTGCAATGCAGTAAAACTGTCTAGTCGTTGCGATGTTCCAGTGATAGCGATGGATGAGCTCTGTCTGAGGAGCAAGCTGCAATGCTGGGGTCCCCAGCCTCCCGGGTGCGAGAGTCAGAGACCCACTGCAGATCTCCCTTGCAGAGGGCTTCAGACACCGGGTTGCCCAGTCGCCATCTTGCCGCCGACCTCTCAATCCTTTTCTTAAAGTATTATGTTAGTTGTTCAAGGTCCACTTACAAGTGAGAACATGTGATACTCAGATCTTTGTTTCTGTGAGAGATCACGTAGTATTATAAACTCTAATTCCATCCAGGTTGCTGTGAAATTCATGATTTTGTTCTTTTTTATGGCTGCATAATATTCCATTGTGTATATATAGCACATTTTTTTAATACAGTCCTTTTTTGATGGACAGCATGGTTGGTTCTGTGATCTTGCTATTGTGAACAATGCCAGGCAACTGCCCAATAAGCCAAGACTAGGGTTTTATAAGTGGTCTGCAAGAGAACAATGGTCACTGGTTTCTCTCTATAGAGCCAGCCATTCCCCCTTCTTTTTTCTTTAATAAATCTTTTTAACCACCAGTGGCTCATCTCTTCTTGGCATATGTTACATTTTTGGTGCCAAAACCTGGGAAGAGGCTTTGGCTGGGACTCACTGTATCACTCCTCTCACTCCCCTTCTCCTTCTCCCTCCTGGGGATTGATCCGCTTGCTGACTGCCTCTTCTGAACCTGCCAGAAGGACGCACCTTAAAATCTCTCTGGTTAACAGAAAGTGTGTGCTCTTTCAACCTGGGAGAAAGTCCACCGCAACTGGGTGGGTTCCCCTCTCATGAGCCCACCTCCAATGGTCCCCTCCCTTAAACCATGCTGAGAAGTTGAGATGAGCCCTGGAACAGGACTCTCCACTTGTCTTGCTAAATAACCATCTCTGCACCGGCTCACATTTCATCCATAGGTTACAAGTGTGAGTGAAAACTCTCATCGGATCCTCTCTCCTTCTCTCTTCTCTCTCCTCTCAAAGTCTAGCGCTAGACAGGAGGAGACCCACAACTCTCAGGTCGACCTGGTCCTGGAATACAAGACACTCATTTCACAACAGGCCATCACTGCTCTCTAAGAAGGTCTTGGGAACAGGGACGCCTTTATTCTCAAACCTTTCTCTTCATCCTTCCTCACCGTTGTTTCACTCTTCCTATTTGGCTACAATGGGAAATTCTCAATCCTGACCTTCAAAATCTACTCCTTTAGGAGTCTTTCTCCAAAACTTAAAACCTAACATTTCCAAGAGGAGGTTAAACCAAAAATACTTACTTTCTATTACAATATAAACTTAGTCACAATATAAACTTAGTAATGGGTCACAATAGTCAAAAAATGGAACTCTCCATTACAAAACTTTAGTACATGACCTCAATAGCTTCTACCACCACAATGGCAAGTGGTCAAAAATCCCTTATGTTCAGGTTTTCTTTGTTCTTCGTTCTCAATCTTCTCTTTGTAAATCTTGCTCTACTTTTCAAATACTCCTAGCCCACTCTGCTGCTAACATAACACCTCCCAATCCCTGTTCAAACATTTCTTTCTTCCACACTTCTAATCACAACCAACCACCCCATCACTTCCAATTCCATTGCAGTTGCCCCAAAAACCCGCTAACAACTCCACCTTATATCTCCTCTTCCTGTCTGTGAAAAGTAATCTTGTCTTAAATAAATCTTTTCTTTCTTCATCCTTTGTGTTGCAAATTTTTGTTTTACTCAAATCTTTGGTTATCAGTGCTCTTCTGGAATGCCTGCTCTGGCAGTGCTGTGCCCCCTCCGCATCCTCCTGATCCTAACATTTTCTGGAGGTTTCACCAAATTTCCAAAATCTCTCTCACTCTCTCTTTCTTTCTTATTTCCTAACTGGTAGCATTCAATGGACTATGCTAAAGCCTAATAGCAACTAAAAATTCTCACTGAGGCTAGAGTTTAGCATGTCGAAAAGTCCCAGGGAAAAACATCAAACCGCTGTGGCTAGACAGGGTGAAAAGTTAGAGTTAACTCTTTACTTCCTTCTAGCCAAGATTTCTGAGCTTCCAATGGACTGGGCTGAATCTTGAAGGACAACTGACAGTCTCTGCCTAGGGCTACTCCATAGGGAGGCAAAAAGGACCCAATGAATGGAAAGCAAAGTGTTTGGTTTCTTTGTTATTTTTGTTGGTGAAACAACTTCACAAAAACCTCAAAACTTCATCAGCTACATGATATGTCTTTCTGCACCTCTGATAAATTATCCCTCTTTTATCACTCCCACACCCACATATTTAAATACGCTCTTGGACTCCTGGCTTTTTTGTTCAAATAAACTCCTGGGTCTCCTGAACTTTTAAAACCCAAAAGCAAACCCCTAAAACCAAGAGCCTATCCCACTATATCCCTGTTTCCTTTTACTACAATAATGCTTAATGACCCCAGCACTGCCTCTAGCCCATTTTTAAAATCCCCAGCTGACTCTTCCAGCTGGTTGCCAAGTATGAGAAATTCCACAATATAAGCTGGGTGATAACAAAACCTGGCCAGAAGGGTGGCTTCCTAACTCCTAATACACTCCTGCAGCTTCATTTATACTTAAAAGGAAATGACAAGTGCCTTAAAATTCCATAAAGTCAGGCCTTTTATAAGTTAGCTCACCACCCAGATATCCATTCCTCCCGCAGTATCTTTGTCTCTTGTCACTCATAATCTGCTTTTATTCCACTCTCTATCAGCTTCCCCTCCTGCTTGTCCTTCTTGCCCCCCACCTTTACCTGCAGAGAAGGGGACGGTGTTTATGGCCATGACGCCTATTCCTGATCTCCAGTCTCTCTTCTCTTTTACCTTTAGAAAAGGGGCCAATGCCAAAAGCCATGGCATCTAACCCATCTCCAGCCCTCTTGTCCCTGTTTCCCCACTGCCTAATAACCCCCTAGTGATAGCCCTACTAGCTGCAGTAAGTCAGACCATGTGCACCACCTCCTCACCACCCCCAAAGTGTACTTGGGAAGTCCAGTCAGGTTCCCATATGTCTTAACTGGTCTCTTCTCAGTGGGTGACTGGGATAAAAATACTAAAGTTCTTGTTTATTTGTCTTTTTTCTTCTATAATACATCTCTCCCAAGTTAAATCTACACTGGGACTGTATCAACCTTCTTCCCAGACAAGAATAAAGGGAGCACATGTTAATTAATCCTGTTAACCAAATAAAAAAAGTCAATTGTAATTTTAATCTGCTTTTCCAACTAAATGTGCAAGTGCACTACTAACATTTTACTTCCAACTTTACCATATGTTAAACTATTAATGCTAGATAACACCAGTGTTTATTATATCAGGCTTGCTAAAATTGTATCTTATAAACAAAATGTTAAATCAGCTGTTGTGCCTAATTAACACCTTCTTATGAGACAGCTAAAACTATAAATGTCGAACACCCTGCGTGACATAAGGTTTCAGAACTGGCCATTCTCACCTTAGTAAGTCATTTTTACTAAGCCTAGTACTTCTGCTGAATGGATAAAATACTGGGTTCTCTGTGTGAGCACAATAAGTAGGAAAAATGACCACTGTCACCTAATTGTCCACACCTTACAACTAAAACTGTAATTTAATAATTTATAAGGGTTTTTAACAAATTTGCCTATTCACAATTATCAGTAAGTAAAGACAAATCATTTCATATCCATGTGATCTGTTTACTCTAAAGAGTTTTACATCAGACTGCTACAAACAAATGGTCAAAAATTTGTATATATATAACCTATTTTTAAAAAGCTTTTAAGTTGTTTTCAGTCATAACGTGAAAAAGGAACAGTGCCAACTTGGAGGGTAGCAAAACCAAAGGGTCAAAAGCACCCCAATTGACAGTCACCATTAGTGACAAAACTCCCACTGCCCATCAAAAACCTGGTAAGAATAAAACTGCTAAATGGATAGTGTTCTTTGCTTAGTACTACAGGCATAGTTGTCCTCAAAAGACCTAAATCTCCTGAACCTTGTTCACTGTGCTGGCCAAAAAAGCCATAGGAAAGCAGGTGTACTATCTTCTGAAGAGAGGAGAGGATACTTGTCTCACAAATGGTGGCCTCTTACGGAAGCCTGGAAATCTGCTAAAGTGCCTGGCACTGGCTCACCATCACTTCAACAACCTCCAGGTAAATATTAGGGCACTGGAACACAAATTAATTTCTTAATTTAACACAGGTGCTGGCCTTTTGGTCCTGGCCATCCATGTTGAAATCATATAGTCTTATCTTAATCAAAAGTTGCTGAAAATTAATTCAAACTATAAAGAGAAAAGGTTATCTAGCAGGTAAAAAACCGGAGAGCAAAGGAAGAAAAGTAAAAAGTTGTTGCCATTAAAGTAATGTTTTTGAAGAGAAAGAATCTTGTATGGTACTTTTGCTCTATAATAGAATGGCTAGTTATTTAAAGAAAAGAAAGTATAGAACAAAAATTAAAGATTCAAGCATGTAAAAAAAATGGTATGTGTATGTCTAATATAGTATGTACACTCTCCAAAAAAATTTTGAAGGAGAAAATTCAGATAGCTTCCTGCTGTGTATACTATCACTTACTAAATGAAGACTGAAGGCGCCCAGGACTCCAGGCCCCAACTCTCCTTACCTCTATGGAGCCTAGAATAACTCTCATGGTGGCAGGTAAGTCAATCCCTTTTCTCATTAGCACCGGGGCCACTTACTCTGTTATGCCTACCTTCTTTGAAAAAAACAAAGATCTCTGAAGTCTCTGTTGTGGGATAAATGGCTTAATAGCTACACCATAAATTACTGAACCTCTGCCTTGAACACTACAAAATATATGCTCAGCCTTTCATGCCCTTAAACAAGCTATTCTGTCAGCTCTAGCTCTGCCACTTCCTAACCTCTCTAGCCCCTTTATAATTTAGACTGTTGAAAGGCATAAAATTGCCCTGGGAGTCTTAGAACAAAACTAGGGCCCTTCTTTCACCCCTGTTGCTTGTTTTCCAAAACAACTAGACACCACAATCCAACAGTTACAGGCCTACCTACACTTTCTAATAGTGGCTACACTCCTTGCTCAAGAAAGTAAAAAGCTTACTTTGGAATACCCACTATTATTTGTTCACCACATGACTTTAAGGATTTACTGTCTCACAAACCCATAGCTCTCTTAGCTTTCTCACGTGTCCAATTAATTCATGTTACTTTTCTCAAATCCCCCAAGTTCTCCTTGGATGCTGTGCTACTCTCAACTCTGCTACCTTTATCCCTAGTTCCTCTGAGCCTTCCATTCATACCTGCAAAGAGGCATTAAATACTCTGACACCAAAATTACTAAATCTCAACCTCTCCCTTCAGGAACTTCTTCTCAAAAGGCAGAGCTTATTGCACTAACCAGGGCACTTACTCTCACAGTTAACAAGAGAGTAAACTTATACACTAATTCTAAATACACGTTTCACAACATACAGTCACATACTGCTATTTGGAAGGAATGAGGGCTCCTATCAATGAAGGGCTCTCCCATAACTATTGCCTCACTTATACTCCAGCTTTTAGAGGCAGCTTTTGGCCAACTGAAGTAGGCATCATACATTGTCAAGGTCACCAGACAACCTCAGACCTCATTTCACAGGACAACAATGCCACAAACAGGGAAACAAAATAGGCTTCACACCAGTCACCTGCCCAACAACTCATAATAATCCCCAATATAAAACCCCTTTGCCTTATCTCCAGCCTCAATGAACTGGTCCCTTCGAGGTCATTCTAACCACACTAACAGCTGCTAAACTGGCAAGTCATTCTTCTTGGTTTCATATCTCTAGATTAAAACAAGTCCCAGCAGACATTCTACTTCCTCCAAGGAACATTCCTCGCTCATATGCTCCCTGCTACTCCAGTACTGTTCTGAGGACTACCAAACTTCAATTAAAGCAAATTCCTGAGGAAGCAACACAGGTCAACTAAAACAACTATCAATAAGTAAAAGGGGCTAACAAATAAATTGGTTACTAATCAACCTGGGATTCCCTCTACTTGGACCTTATTCGGAATAGGCTCCTATTTTCTGTCTCCCCCCAGTAAACTATCATTCAAAAACTTTCCTTCTGCTTTGCTTACCTCGTTGTAGTTAAAACAACTCATCATATAAACCTCGCAAATGGAGCACAGCGTTGCAATGGCCCAAAAAGCTAACACTCTGCACTCACAACATCCTGTTACTAATTGCTTTACTGCCAAAATCTGCTTTCCCTGAGACCCACATCCAAGTTATATGACTGATAACATCTGGTACTGACTGTCAGTGTTTGCTTTCCTCAAACTACATTTTAGAGACAAGTGAATAAAAATATACTTAGAGTGACTGATTTAATGCAGACATGTGCACTTCAAGACTAACGGACCGATCTCAGCAGCACTGACATCTGGATTTCAAAGTCAGGCAACCACCCAATAAGTCATTACTGGGGTTTTATAAGTGGCCTGCAAGAGAACAAAGGCCGCTGGTTTCTCCTTATAAAGCCAGCCACCCCTCCTTGCTTTTCTTTTCTTTAATAAACCTTTTTACCACCAGTGGCTTGTCTTCTTCACAGCATACATTACATAAATAAGGAAGAAAAACAACTTATTTGATCAGTTACAGTTATAAACTTGATTTTTTTTTTTTTGAGTTGGTGTTTCCCCCTGTCACCCAGACAGGGGCTCGCTCACGGCCACCCCAGATTCAACATGCTGGGTTCAGGGAATCCTTCTGCCTCAGTCTTCCAAATAGCTGAAACCACATGCATGTGTCACCATGCCCAGCTAATATATATATATATAAATGATTGTAGTGATAAGGTATTGTCCCTTTGTCCAGGCTGGTCTCAAACCCACTGGCTCAGGCAATCTTCTGATCTTGCTCTTCCAAAGTGCTAGGATTACAGGCTTGAACCACCACCGTGCCTAGACATAAACCTGATTTTTTGATTAGCCTTGTTGGAATGTCTCTGATGACATAATTGTAAGTCAGCTGCCTGCTCTTGATTGGCTGGCGTTAAGTTTTGTTCTTCCCTAACCCAAGCATTTATAAGAAATGACTCAAGGGATGCTTAGGTTTCCAAGTGAGGCAAAGTTAAGGCTGCTTTAAAGACCTAACTTTTCTTGTTTGCTCAGCAATTTCACAGGACTGGTTACAATTGACATTTTGCTTTAGTACCCTTCTTTCCTTTCCTATGCCATCAAGGCTGCAGTTCCTCACTTGCAACTGAGATGATAGCAGGAGGACCGGAGATCTCTGTGCATTCTGTCACTTGGATGTGTCTACTCCACTCAGTTCCAGTCTGGCCTCTCTGTGCGCCTCAGTCCAAGCTCACTCCAGCTGCACAAGCAGCAGTGAGCAATGCTAAAGATAAATCAAATATGGTTTAAGGTTGGCTGGGTTGGTGGCTCAAGCCTGTAATCCAGCACTTTGGGAGCCCAAGAGGAGAGGACTGCCTGAGCCCAGAGGTTTGTGAACAGCCTGGACATTCACTGCAACCATAGGGTTTCTCTTCTGTATGAGTTCTTTGATATAAAGTAAGTTTTGACTTATCATGAAGTCATTCTTACATATATGACATTCGAAGGGGTCCTCTATCATGTGAGTTCTTTGATGCTTATTAAGGCATGACTCATCAGTAAAGACTTTCCCACATTTCTGGCACTTATAAGGTTTCTCTCCTGTATGGACTCTCTGGTTTAAAACGGGCTGGGACTTCCCACTGAAGGCTTCCTGACATTTACTGCATCCATCTTGTGTGTTCTTTGATGCTTCATGAGGTCTGACTTTTGGGAAAATGCTTTCCCACAGTCACCATAGTGTTTCTCCTCTGTTTCAGTTTTCCAATGTTTGGAGTTTTGAATTATGGCTGAACGCTTTCTCACATGCATCATATCTGCTATATTGCTCTCCAGTATGAATTTTCTCGTGCTCAGTATAAAGAAAAAACTTGTCAGAACCACTAAATTCATCTTCATTTCTTGCATTACTTCTATTTTGAATAAGGTATTCTAAATTAGGTTTCAGATGCTTCCCAAATTTGTTGAATGTATGAGATCTTTGAGTTAAAGAGACATGAAGGTTTGAGCTCAGATGAGATACTATTTCCCTAAATGTATGATATCTTTGGTGACTCTTCATAGCTTCAAGTTTACTTTGGTTTTATTGACGCCCATCTGTGTGATCGTTGACATGCCAGGCATCTTTAAGAAAGGAGACCAATGAATTCACAGTGATCATGTAATAGAAGAGGCAGAATCTCATAGCAAAGGCCAAGGAGAGGAGAGGAAGTGAGACTGAAGGAAGAGAATGGAAGTCTGAGACATTTACAGAGGAAGAAGAAAAAAAGAAAACTATGAGAGGTATGGTATATAGACAAATGACAAGGGAGGGAAATTTATGAATACTTGAGAGTATAAGAAAAGGAAGATAGAACCATGGATTAGGGGGATGGAGGCAAGGAAAAGCCAGTAAACTGAAGATGCCAGGAGAAAGACTAACCAGAAAAGAAAGTTCCAAGGAAAGCCAGAGAGGGATTTGATCAAAGAACATAAAAGAACATGTCAACTTTCAAAAGCCAAGCAAAGGAGTTCTAACATGGGGAGATTAAAAAGTGGGGGCAATATTAAGGTATGTGGAGAGTTTACATCAACTATTCATCAATCAGAACTTCACTCTTCCATGATAGCTTTAAGACCTTCAAAAAGATTTTTCCAAAAAACATTTCAAACGTGCCTCCTGATTTCTGACCAAGATATTACTTCCATTTCTACCATCCTTCTGCATTTTATCTACTGATTTGTTTGTTTGTTTATATTTGAGTCAGAGTCTCACTCTGTTGCCCAGGCTGGAGTACAGTGGCACAGTCAAGGCTCACTGCAGTCTCAAACTCCTAGGCTTAGGTGATCCTTCTACCTCTGCCTCCCAAGTAGCTGGGATTAAAGGCACATGTCACCAAGTCTGGCTAATTGTTTTCCTTTTGTTGCCCAGGGTGGTTGTGAACTCCTGAGTTCAAGCAATCCTCTTGTCTCAGGCTTTCAAAGTGCTGAGATTACAGGTGTAAACTGCTGCACCTGACTAGTGCTCTATTTTCACTTACCTGGATGGATCAGATGCTGGATTTCTTCCTCTATTATCCATGGTTTTCCTTGCTCCAACTGGAAGAATGCATCTGCTTTGGCAACTTGATATTCCACATAAGAAAAAATATAGAGACCCATGTACCCAAATTCTTAGGCCTCAAGACCACTGAAAATTGGCAAGGATTACACTTAATGGGAAGAATAATTTGCATCTTGGCTAAATAAAGGCCTTTTACTTTACAGAGAGAAAAATATTCTTTTAGAAACCAGAAAGATACTAAAAAAAACTATGATGCATGAACTCAATTCCAAAAAGTAAGTAATTCATGACGTCCCACCCCTTTTAGCACTGGAAAAAGCGAAGGCAATTTGTTACCTACATTACCCAAAGAAGCTGTGCTTACCCACTGATACTAGGTTGCTGAAATTTTCCAACATCACATCTTGATACAGGTTCTTCTGAACAGGGTCTAGTAACTGCCACTCCTCCCAGGTGAAACCCACAGTCATATACTTGCATAAAAGTCAGCCTGTAATAAAACATTCCTCCTAATTCCTACTCATTGGATAATATTATGCAGATAAAGGGCAATATCTTTTTTTGTTGTCTTTTTTTTTTTTTATTATTTGGAGTCTCCCTCTGTCACCCAGCCTGGAGTGCTGTAGCATGCTCATGGCCACCAGAGCCTTGACTTTCTGGGCTCAGGCAATCCTTCTGCTTCAACCTTCAAGGTAGCTGGAACTACAGGCATGTGCCACCCACCACACCCAGATAATTTTTTGATTTATTGTTAAGATGAGATGTCACCAAGTTGCCCAGGCCAGTCTCAAACCCCTGAGCTCAGGCAATCTACTCACCTATGACTTCCAAAGTGCTGAAATTACAGGCTTGAACCACCGTTCCTGGCCTATACCTATTGTTAAGCAACGTGTAATGCCACATTTCTTGGAATTTATATCCAGTTAAGTAACACATGATTGCTTTAGAGACAAGTTTGCTCCTCAATTTATTAGCTACTTAGAACCTCATGGGCTATATTCTTTTTTTTGAACTTGAAGCTATCTGTATAATCATACGTTTCACATATTTTCATTGCAATTTGGCTGTGGAGTTGATGTTACAGATTTTTTTTTTAACTGAATTCTGACACCTACATTTACATGCTGTGTCTGTGTCTGTCAGAGAGTAGTGCTCATAAATACAGAACAAACATATTACTCTTTTAATTATAAGTATCACCCAAACTCCTCAAATCCACTGTTAAACAAAATGGGAAATCAACATATAAATCTAAAACTCACTTGGGACTTGGACATTTTTGGGCGCTTTCAGCAACAGACAGCAACTCTGCCTTTCGTTTTGTTGTTTCCTCTAGGCTCTTCTCTGAAGCTAGTGTCTGGTCAAGGATGAAGTGCTGATTTTGACACATTCACTTGCTTCCCGCATAGTAATAAGTTTATCCCAGGAAGCCAAGACCTGAGAATTAAAGAAATTCACTGCTACAATTAACTGTGATTACTATAGGTGTTCTTTGTTGTGTGAGTTCTTATATGCATGCACGTTTTAGATATACACATATGTACATATAGTTATCTAAAAGTTAACTGTGTTTGCTTCAGGTGGTAGGTTAATATAATAACTTAAAGAAAAAAGTAATATACTCTCACATGGTTGGTTTTTAAATTAATAAATGATTGTTATATAGTAAGCACCACCAACAAAGTCATCTTCATTAAATTATGAATTTTTTTCTAAACTATAGTCAAAATAGAAAACTCATTTAGAAAAAGACAGTTATAAAAAGAAAGGGAACAAAAGGGCAAATGAGAAAAATTAACAGCTGAAATAATCCAGAGAAACAGATATAAAAAGTAGAATATTATTTGCTAACCTATATCTGGTAACTACTATATAGTGCTAGATACTTTTACTATATGAGTAGCTTTTATTATTATTTTTTAAACAAATTGAAAACAAATTTCAGAGAGGTTAAGAAACTTGTCCAAGTTCACACAATACGTGGCAAACTCCAGATAAAAACCTGGCTATGCTCAAATCCCAAGTCCATATTTGTTTCTCTGAGTCAAACTTGCCTGCAAGTGTTCTGACTGCTTACTAGAAAACCTACAAGAATCAATGAAAACATATTAGTAATAAGACTTGATCAGACCTCATTTCTACAATACATCAAGAAAAATTACCAGGGCATGATGGCACATGCCTGTAATTTCAGCTACTTGAAAGGCTGAAATGGAAGGAACGCCTGAACACAGCACGTCAAGGCTGCAGTGGCCAAAAGCATGCCAGTGCACTCCAGTCTGGGTGACAGAGTAAGATTCTGATTCAAAAAAACCCCATGAATTTTCAAATAAAATGGTGTTGAATTTTCATATAGCCTATGCACATTCTCCTACATTTTCAATCATCTCTCAAAGACATAATACCTACCACAACACAAATCCCATATAAATGTTACACTGTATTGTTTAGGGAATAACAATATGGAAAAATATGGACACAACCAGTGCAGATACAAGCATTCATTATTGTTTTTGCTATTTTCCATCTGTGGTTGATTGTATCCATGGATGTGGAACCCATAACACAAGGACTGATGATAACTGGATCATTAAACAATCTATTCTAGGCCAAACACAGTAGCTCATGCCTGTAATCCCAGCACTTTGGGAGGTCATGGTGAGAAAACTGGCTGAGCCCAGGGGTTCAAGAGCAGCCTGGGCTACTTGGCAAGAGCTCATCTCTACAATAAATAAAAAAAAATAGGAGGCCTTGATTATGCATAACTGTAGTTCCAGCTACTTGGAAGTCTATGGCGGAAGGACTGCCTGAGTCCAGGAGGACAAAGCTGTGGTGGCCACAAGCATGCCATGACACTCCAGCCTGGTGACAGACTCCTATTCAAGATATATATAAAAACAAGATCCTATCTCTGTCTTGTAAATAAACTGCTTAATCCATTTACATATAGTTTAAGTACTGATAAGGTAGAATATACATGAACCACTACTCCATTGATGCCTTCTTTTGTTTAACAATTGAATAGAAATAAATATATTTTATTGTACTATGTGAATTCCCATGCTGTTTGTTTTATAATACATTTTGTCATCTTCTTAATAGCAGCCCTCAGGATTACAATTAACATCTTAAAATAATCTGGGTGAAATTAATATTAACTTTAGTAGCATAGAAAACCTTTATTTCTATATATCTTAATTCCCTTCTGAATTTGAACTGGTCATTGTCTTACCAATCACATCTTTATAAAATTTATGCCCATCAACAGAAAGCTATAATTATGGCTATATGCAGTTGTCTTTTAGAACAGATAGGTGAAGAAAAGAATTACAGACAAAATATACTTTTATTATCTTATATTTACCTATGTTGCTAATTTTAGCAATACATTTTATTTTTGTATGTATTTTACCTACTGTCAAAAGAATATTAGTTCTTTCATTTAAGCTTGAAAAATTCCCTTAGAATTTCTTGTAGAGAAGATCTTCTCATAATCAATTCTGTGCTTTCATTTTGGAATTTCTTAGCTTCTCCTCCATCTTTGGAGTAGTTTTGATGAACATAAAATTACTGGTTGACACTTTTTTTCCATCTGCACTTTAAGCATGTGTGTGAGAGGTCGGATTTTAACCTTACTGACAATTGCATACATACACACACACACACACACACACACACACACATAATGTTTCTGATTGCTTCATTAAAGAATCTCTTTGTTTTCAACAATTTGACTATAATGTATCTAGACGTGTATTTCTATGAGTTCATTATAGTTGGAATTTGGTGATTCTTGGATTTATAAATCAAATTTGAGAAGTGATGACTAACATTTCTTAAAAATTCTTTCTGCCCCACTCTTTCAATTAAAACTCTTAAAGGTAAAATATCTCAAACTGAAATCATTAGAAAAACCTTTAACATCTGTTTAAGTGGCAGAAGGATAAGTGGTAATATATAAATGTAGGCCATATCTGTCCTTAAGGAGTTTTCATCTTGATCATGTCTCACCAGAAAAAAAAACCAACAGAATCAGATGTGAAATGACTACCTGCACAGGAAGTATCAGCACAGATTATTAATAGAAATACTTAATGCAGTGAGAAATAAGATATTCAATATATGCATAAAAAACAAAATATTAAAATGACCATAGGTATATGAGCCAGTAGAAACTTTGAAAATGAAGTAAAACCAATTGTCATTACTCACAGATTTCTTGTTGGTAATTTTACCTACTTGCTAAGGTTTATTTATAACTTCCAGATAAAAAACACAGGGCTTTGGTAATAATTTTAGATAAGTGAATAGCAAAAAACTTAAGTCATCCAATGTTTACATTCCTAGCCGAGTACAAAAAAGTCAATGCCCCAACTTCTAATTCATCTGTCATACTACAGATAAATGTCCTATATGTGGTCTAGTTAGTGCCACATTTTTCAAATTTTGTGCATTCTGTTAGTGATGTTGGCATTTTAAATGCTTCTAAGCACAAGTGCTAGAGTGTGGTCTGGTGTCCCTAAGTGCAACAAGGCTGTGATATACTTTAGGGAAAATATGGCTTAGGTAAGTTTTTTCTGGTATGAATTACAATGATGTCGACCATGAGTTCAGTGTTAGTGAATTAATGATATACATTAAATAAGGTGCTTTAAAAAAAATACTCATAAGATGGAATTATTCATGAAATGTCTAACAAAAAAAGTTATAATCTGGGGCCCCTAAAAATAACCCAGTATCTCACCTAGGAGTCATGACTCAGTATTTGCTAATTTGGTGTTTGTGGTGCCTCAACAGAACATAACTACTGTGAATAACAAGAATTAACTATACATAGTAACCAAGCTTAGAGAGCCACTCGACAATTTAACAGTAAAATAGTTACTGCTGAAGAATTAGTGTAATGCAATGGAGGTAAAAAAAAAAAAAACAAAATAAACAAACAAACAACACCCCCCCAAAAAAACAGAAAAAAAAACCCAAAGAGATGGACTATATGAAAAGTTAACTGTCCTTTCTACTGAATAGATTTAATTAAACAGTATCAAGATTAAAGAAGACTTCTTAAAACAGGACATTTTAGGCTGGGCTCAGTGGCTCACACCTATAATCCTAGCACTTTGGGAGGCCATGGTGAAAGTATTGCCTGAGCCCACAGGTTCAAGACCAGCATGGGCAACTTGGCAGGACCTCATCTCTACAATAAATCAAAAATTAGTAGGACATGGTGGCACATGCCTATAGTTTCAGCTACTTGGAAGTTTGAGGCAGATGATCGCTTGAGCACCACAGATCAAGACTGTGGTGGCCACAAACATGCCACTGCACTCCAGCCTGGGAAACTCTGACTCAAAAAAAAGGGGGGGGAGCATTTGATAAGACATAAACAGGATGATTCTCAAATGTATATGGATAAAGAAAGAATGTAGAAAAGTCAAAACAAAATTGAAACAGAAATTGGAGAATGTAATTAATCATGTGATTTCAAGACTTACTTTAAAGCTATAACAACCAAGACTAGTACAGTATTGACAAAGACAAACATATACATAAACAGAAGAAATAAAATGTCTAGAAAAAGATCTATACTAATACATTCAACTGATTTTTATATCAATATGGTAAGTGAGTCCACTGGGTAAAAGATCTTTAACCAATATGTTGCTAGAACAACTGGATAGTCATATTAAAAACAAACAAACAAAAAAAATACTTTAATCACTATCTCACTCTATATACTTAAGTGCCAAGAAATAATTCCCTCTTCTAAGAAGTTAGTCTGATTTCTCCTTATAAATGACACATAACTTCTAGCGTTTCTCATATTATGGGAGTTAGGCAGAATTCTGAAGGTGTCTACTCAAGATTCTTATCCCTTATAGTTGTTCAATCAAATGTTAACTAAGGAACTGCTGTGAAAGGACACTAGAGATGATATTAGGGTTACTGACTTGCTGATGGTTAAGTCCAATGTAATCACATGAGGCATTAAGCAAAAGATGAAGGCCAAGAGTCCGTCAGAAAGATGAGACAGAGAAGAACACTGGGGAGGTGTAAGAACGAAAGAAACTCTACCCCCTAACGTTAGAGAATGGCCTCATGAAAGGCAGCAGGAATGTGGACAGCATTTAGGAGCATTTAACGCTGACACCCCTTTACCCACACTGACAACCAGCAAAGAAACAAAAATCTCAGACTTACAGTCTGCCAAAAACCTAAATAAGCTTGGAAGAGGATTCTTCCTAGAGCCTTCCAATAAGAGCACAGTTGGATCACACCTTGACTTCAGTCTTATGAAACCCTAAGCACAGAAAACAGAAAAAATTTTTAACTTAGAAAAACTTTTAAAAGCAATGGGAAACTGAACTATCATCTCTCTTGTACAGAATCAGAGCAAGGCAACTTCTGGTGGGACAGCTGATACTGGAAATCTACTCTGAGATCTGACAGGGTCTAAAAGCTAGTGATCCAAGTTCTAGACTGGAATCAAAACAAGGTAGTTGGAAACTGTAAATCTGTACACCAGGTGTTACAGGTTCTTAAGTGTAAATGAAATTTCTTTATGCCTAAATCTTTCCACTTGTGGTAAAAGTTCTATTTAAAAGAAATTTCTCAAAAAGAAGACATATAAGCAGCCAACAGACATAGGAAAAAATGCTAACAAATCATCAGAGTAATGCAAATCAAAACCACACTGAGATACCCCCAACTCCGTAAGAATGGCCATCATTAATTAAACAAACAAAAAAACAACACATGCTGGTGATGATGTAGAGAGAAGGGAAGTCTTCTATAATTTTGGTTGAGAATGCAAACTAGTTTAACCTCTGAAAAAAAAAATGTGATGATTCCTAAGTGTACTAGAAATTGACCCACCAATCCCCCTTCTGGAATATACCTGGAGAAATTCAAATCATTCTACAAAAAAGATACCTGCACACACGTTTATTGCAGCACTATTCACAATAGCAAAAACATGGAACTAATCGTGCTGCACAACAAAACTGGACAGGATAAAAAATGTGGTAAATAGCTACTTATAAAGAACAAAATGATGGACTCCACAGCAAACTTAGGTAGATTTGGAGTCTAACATCTCTGTGATCTATCACAGCAACAAAGAACTGAGAACCACATGACCTCACTCATAAGTGGACTCTAAACACCAATCAATACTACAAAAAAGGGATTGGCAGTAGTGGGACACTACTGGGGGTGGGGGGGGAGAAGTGGTGGCACGTAACATCAATAAGGGTGCCTGATCCAAATCAAGATGAAATGAGGGCCAATGGGAGGCCCAAACTTCACCTGTACCTAGACCACTTATGTACCAAATCCTGACTTGTACCCCACATCTTTAAGATAAGAAAAATAATAAAAGTTGTTTCTTAAGATACTGCATTATACACTGTTCTAGAAATTTCTGTTAATAGTGATGCAGTTGTTGATAGGTCAGGTCTGGACACCTCTACAGGACACATAGACAGCTAAAAACGTTTCCTCTGGGACTCACAAGGAGAAAGTTTGCAGTGAGGTTCATTAGGACCCACATCACAATCTCTTCCAAACCCCAATGTGAACTCCATCTGGCCCACTATAACAGTAGGAACCAGGGCACACATATGCCACACACCAACGTATTCTGTGGGAGATGCTTTCCATCATAGTCACACTGTAGAAGAGACCCACAAAGAACCAACTGGGCCTGATCCAGAAAAATCTGCCTCAGTCAGAGCAGAACTACCAGATGGGCTCAGTATTGACCAACCCAAGGCCAGTACCCTTCACATGCTGCCCAAGATAGCCCCAGCAGCCACTGGTTGGGATTCTAGTTGGTACCCTCTTCAACTGCAGTGACACTCAGGTAGAATCAATTCACAGAGAAAAAAATGGCTGGAGGAAAATGAAGGGTGTCTGCTGGAAATCCCTGCACAGGCTAAACAAGATGCACCAGTACCTAACTTCAAAAACAATTTTTAAGCCTCCAAACGGTACTCCCAGAAACCTCAGCAGCCAAGCACTGTTGTCTCAGATGCTGCCCTTGACCAAACTACACTTCCTAGGGAGTTTAACAACCCTGCAGAGGAGCCTCAGTTCCCAGAAAACGCAAACAGGGACTAAACACAAGGGAGACTTCACTACCCATATCCAGCTGAGACTGTTTCTCCCCCTGGGGAGACCTAGTCTCCTAGTCTCCCCCTGGGGAACCTAGTCTCCACTGCTGGCAACTGGTATTCTGAACTCTCCCTTAGAAGCTGAACATCCAAGGGCTCCAGTGCTTAGACTGAGTCTCATCTGCCTCCTGTCACCCCAACATATTTCTTTTTTCTTTTTTTGAGTTGGAGTCTCTAATTTCTATAATCCACTTGATATATCCTCCTTGAACATATGGAATATTTTTAAAAATCTATTTATTCATCTCAGTTAGAGTCTCACTCTGTTACTCAGACTGGAATACATGGCATGACCATGACTCACCACAGCCTCAACCTCCTGGGATAAGGCGGTCCTTCCACCTCAACCTCCCAAGTAGCTGAGACCACAGGCATTTGCCACCATACCCAGATAATTTTATTTTTAAAAATATTTGTGTAGAGACAAGGTCTCTCTACATTCCCTAGGCTGGTCTCTTGGGCTAAAGCAATCCTTTTGATCTGGCCTCCCAAAGTGCTGCCACACAGGCGTGAGCCACTGTGATGGGCTGATATGAAATATTTGTAGGCTGGGCACAGTGGCTCATGCCTATAATCCCAGCACTTTGGGAGGCCGAGGTGAGAGGATTGCCTGAGTCCACGGGTTTGAGACCACCCTGGGCAACTTGGTGAGACCTCATTTCTACAATAAATCGAAAACTTAGGCATGGCGGTGCATTCCTGTAGTTCCAGCTATTTGGAAGGCTGAGGTGGAAGGATCACCTGAGCCCAGCAGGTCAAGATTGCAGTGACCATGAGCGTGCTAATGCACTAATAAAAAAATAAATAAAACCACAAATTATTCCCAACCTTGCATGAGCACCAAGTACACTTCTGTCTGTTCCTTTCTTTTTTTCTATTTTTGAGTTGGAGTCTTACTCTGCCACCCAGAGTAGAGTGCATAAACCTGCTGGGTTCCAGGCCTTCCACCTCAGCCTTCCAAGTAGCCAGAACTAGGGGTGCACACTACCATGTCTGGTTTTTTTTGTTTGTTTTTTTATTGTAGAGACGAGGCCTCGCCAAGTTGCCCGTGTGGATCTCAAACCCGCAGGATCAGGTAATTCACTTACCTTGGCCTCCCAAATTGTTGGGATTACAGGCTGAGCCACCAAGCCCAGCCTGTCTATTTCTAATGGGTTCTTCTCTAGCCTGGGGAATAAAGGGATTCCTCATATATATGTGCTGAATTACGACTTACAGAAAGGCTTGTGGGGAAAATTCTCAAGAATTCTCTCTTTCACAGTATACTTCTTCTCCAGCAATCGGACCCATAAATTTAAGCAACGTTAAATTTCTCAAATCCTAACTTTTGCCTCAATTCAGAGAGACAGCTGGGATCTTCTTGGGCTTTTGCTCTCTATACTGCAGATTGGAATTTTTTCTAAAGGCAGTAAACTGGGATACTCATAGCATAGAATGATTAGAAGATTCTTGCTCATTTCATTTGTTTCTTTCAGGAAAAGCTGTCAGAAGTTCCCTATTTCCCAATGTCTAAAAAAGTTCATTCATATATTTTGTATATTTTTTAAAAGACATTTAATAGAAAAAAGGAAAGAAAAGAAAAAGGGATTGTGGAAACTGGTTAGAAAAAATATTATCCAATATCTAAATACATCATGTCAAATACATACCAGATCTAAAATTTGTAGATTTATGCAATTTCAGAATAAATTAACGTGTTTGGAAACACTTCAGGCAACATGAATCTCATGTTCTTTTAGAATATTGAAGGGTTCTTTTCCAGTACATATAATTTAATTTCAATATTTAAAATGTATTACACTATGCACATATATAACAATCACAGTCTAAGGTCCCTAATTGTAGAATAACATGTTAATAAATTTGGATCATAATCATTATAGATAATTAATTATCAGGGAACATGCTTTTCCAAATTTACTTAACGCTAGGTGAGAGTTTATCACAGTGTGAATTATTTGACATCTAATGATATTGTGCTAGGCAGGAAAATGGCTTCCCAAAGATGTTCCAAATCCTAATCTTCAAGAACCTATGACTATGTTACACTGGTAAAGGGAATTTAAGGTAGCAGATGAAATTAAGCTTGATAGATAATTTTAAGACAGTGAGATTATCTTGGTTTACCTGATCGCTTCCAATGTAACCACAAAGGTCCTTAAACCTGAAGAGGGAGGCAGAAGAATCAATGTCAGAGTGAAGTAGTAGCTGACTGGTCATTGAAAAGCCACACATTACAGAATTTGAAGAGCTTCTAGAAGCTGGAAGGGCAAGGAGACATTCCCCTACAGTCACCAAAAATAAAAGGTCTGCCAATAATTTGAGTTCAGTGACCCAATATTGAACTGTAGATCTCCTGAACTGTAACATAATAACTCTTTATTGTTATAAGATAGCAAATTTGTGGTAGTTAGGTACATCAGCCTTAAAAAACTAACCTAGTTGTACTGCCACACGCATTGTATTCATAGGCTTTCATTATATAACATATATGCTGGTATTTAAGAGTTAATGATGAAAGGAGGCTTTTAGAGACTCACAAGGTATAAAGTGAAATACATGAGTTAGTTTGGTCAATTTCCTTTATTTCTTGCTTTTAAGCAATTCTATTTTGCATAATTCTCCCATATTTTACCAAAAATATTTCCTATATCTACTGTCTCTAAAGATGCTTTCTCTGACAAATGATGAATGACAATTTAGCACTGAAAACACCACACACCATTTCCTGAATATTCCTCTAAGAAGTAATACCAATTGAATATTATCTTCAGGCTAAGGCTTCCCCACAATAAACTGCATTTCTACCCAATATGATTGCACAGATGTTTAATAAAACTAACTTCTCACAAGGTGTCCTCTTCAACTTCTGCACTCACAGTGTCTCTTCTCCAAATGAGCTCTTTGACATATAATGGTTGCAAGTGTCTAGCTTAAGACTTTGCCACCTTTCTGCTATCACAGGATTTTTTTCCCTGCACATCTGTAATATATAAGACATAACTTATTATTGAAGGGATCATATTCACTTAATTTGCAAGGGTTATTCCCTGTTCAAATTCCTGATTAGCTACTAAGGCTTGACTTCTTGGAAAAGTCTGTTCCACAATTAACTACATTTTTACCCCCTAGGAGTTCAGTGATGTTTATTAAGAGCTGGGTACCTGAAGAAGCCATTTCCACAGGAACTGTGTTCATAGCATTTTCTTCTTGAGTTTATTCATGTATAAAGAGGTATGACTCCCTAAGGAAGGTCTCTCCAATTGCAGTGAATGTATAGCTTTCTCTCCTGTGTGAATTTTCTTGTGTTCAATAAGGACTGATGTGGGCAAAGGCTTTACCACATTCACTACATGAACAAGATCTCTACCCAGTATGAGTTCGCAGATGCTGAGTGAGCTCTGACTTGTGTGTAAAGGTTTTGTTGCACTCATTACAATTATAGGGTTTCTCTCCTGTGTGACTTCTCTGATGTTGAGTGAGCTGAATCTTCCTACTGAATGTTTTTCCACATTCATCACATCCATAGGGTTTCTCTCCTCTTTCGGTTCTTTGATGTCTAACAAGATCTGTTTTCCTGGTGAAGACTTTCCCACACTCACTGCATTCATATGGCTTCTCTTCTCTATGACGTCTCTGGTGTACAGTGAGATATGCCTTTTGGGCAAAGGCTTTCCCACACACGCTGGATACATAGAGTTTCTCTCCAGTGTGAGATTGCTGGTGTGCATTGAGCGTGGACTTCTGACTGAAGATTTTGCCACATTCACTACATGAATATGGTCTCTCTCTAGTGTGAATTCACAGATGCTGAGTGAGCTCTGACTTGCTTCCAAAAGCTCTGCTGCACTCATTACATTCATAAGGTTTCTCTCCTGTGTGAATTCTCTGATGTCTGGGAAGCTCTGACTTAAAATAGAAGGTTCTTCCACATTCAGTGCATTCATAATGCTTCTCTCCTGTATGAACTCTCTGGTATAAAGTGAGTTGTGCCTTTTGGGCAAAGGTTTTTCCACATTCAGTGCATTCATAAGGCTTCTCTCCTGTATGAGTTCACTGATGTTGAGTAAGCTGAATCTTACTAATAAAGGTTTTTCCACATTCATTGCATCCATGGGGTTTCTCCCCTCTTTCGTTTCTTTGATGTCTAAGGAGATGTGATTTCCTGTAGAAAGCTTTCCCACACTCACTGCATTCATATGGCTTCTCTCCTGTATGAAGTCTCTGGTGTAGAGTGAGATATGCTTTTTCGGAAAAGGCTTTCCCACATACACTGCATCCATAGGGTTTCTCTCCAGTGTGAGATCGCTGGTGTCTAATGAGCCGGGACTTCTTACTGAAGACTTTCCCACATTCGCTGCATCCATATGGTTTCTCTCCTGTATGAACTCGTTGATATACCCTAAGCAGAGACTTTCTGGAGAAGGCTTTCTCACACTCATTACATGCATGGGATTTTTCTCCTCTTTCAGTTTTTTCGTGTCTAATGAGCTATGCTTTCCTGTAGAAGGCTCTCCCACACTCATTGCATTCATATGGCTTCTCTCCTGTATGAAGTCTCTGGTGTAGAGTTACACATGTTCTTTGGGAAAAGGTTTTCCCACACACATTGCAGTCATATGGCTTCTCTCCTGTGTGAAGTCTCTGGTGTACAGTGAGACATACCTTTTGAGAAAAGGCTTTCCCACATTCACTGCACCCATATGGTTTCTCCCCTGTATGAATTCGCTGATGTACCATGAGCAGGGACTTTTTGGAGAAGGATTTTTCACAATCATTACATTCATGGGGTTTCTCTCCTCTGTGAGTTCTCTGAAGTTCAGTGAGCTGAATCTTCCTCATGAATGTTTTTCCACATTCATTGCTTTCACAAGGTTTCTCTCCTCTTTCAGTTCTTTGATGCCTAACAAGTTGTGCTTTCCTGGAGAAGGCTTTCCCACAATCACTTCATTCATATGGCTTCTCACCTGCATACATTTTATGATGGTCATGGAGTTGTGATTTAGTGTTACTGGGGTTAACACATTTGTGGTATTTAATTCCGATAAGAGTTTTGTCATGCTTGATATGGAGACATGACTTTCCATATCCACCAAAGTCATCAGAATCCTTTACTGCATATCTTCTATTCAGGATAACAAAACCTAAAAGAGATTTCAAACTTATTTTATAATGTGAGTCAAACTTATTGTACCTTTGTGTTAAAGAAGCCACACTTTTGTATAAATTAAAATTATTTCCAAGGAAAAATTTGCTGATATCTTTGTAAATTTTAAGGCCCTGTATCACCTGCCTTTTTCCCAGGGAAGTGTTACAAGTGTACTGACTAGTAGAAATATCAACTTCTCCAATCAGTTTACTAATACTGCAACTGTGTCCAACACTGATCATGAGAACCTTCTGCAATGACAGAAATTATCTGTATCTGTGTTTTTCAACATGGTAGCCATTACACTTGTGTGGCTGCTGAGTACTGGAATGTAATTAGGGTTACCACAGAACAGAATTTTTAATTTTACTTAATTTAAATTAAATTTAAGTAGATACATATGGCCAGTTATCAACACACTGGCCACACAGGTGTAGATCAAAATTCTCTCTGAATCATTTGTAAAACTGTCCCTGTCTATTTGATAATCCCCTTTACACAGTTTTGCATTAAACAAAAATGCCTCATAGTCAAACTCTCAAGAATTTTAAATCATGTGTTCACCATTATAATCTTCTTGATTATAGTCATCCCCAAATTGTCTTCTTTCAACTATTACCACATTCTTCCCTAACTTCTGTTCCTACAGTATCTCTGGAACCCTCAATTAAAAGGTTTTAGGAGCCGGGCTCGGTGGATCAGCCTGTAACCCCGCATCTTTGGGAGGCTGAGGTGAGTGGATTGCCTAAGCCTGTGGGTTCGAGACCCACCTGGGCAGCGAGACCTCATCTCTACAAAAATCAAAAAATCAGCTG
>NW_007245631.1:23576-35668 GCF_000164805.1 Carlito syrichta
CCAGTCTGGGCAACAGAGTGAGACTCCAACTCAAAAAAAAAAAAAAAAAGGTTTTAGGGACTCACTCCCCATGCAGGAAGAAGACATTCACCTGCCTTCTTTTCCATTTATCCTAGAACCCCAAGGTATACCTTCCTATTTTTACAATGCTACTACCCAGCTATCAAGCAACATCCTTTAGAACTAGCAAAAGACAAAACCAAACCAAATCATACTTTCTAAGTCAATTATTAACATAAATTCAGAGTAAACAGCTGTTTCCTTGCTCATAGCATCCTAAACCCAATCTATTAGCTATCTCCAACATCACTTTCCCTATTTCTTCCGCCAAAGTCTATTGATATTACTACTGACCCACAAGGCATTCCACCATCATTTTAATTCAAAACTGAGGTATTCTTCTTGCAGAAATTATCTGATCATGCTTACAAAAACAGTTCTTTTTCTCTCTGAGAATAGCCTGTCTATTGACACTTCACTTTGCACAGACTTTTATTATACAAAAATGAGCATGATCAAATTTTCAAAAAGTTTAAATCTTATGCACCTATGTCCTTCATTACATTAAAATCTCCTGGGGCCTATTAGAATGTCGGTTTTTCAACTATAGAGGTCAAAGCTGAACCACCCAGAAATCATTTTTAACTTCATAGGTCAGGTCCCTCCCCTCATCTAGCAAATCAGTAGTAACATATCAAGACAGACAACCTGCAGTATGGAAATGCTTCCACTAGTCTACACACATTCATGATACAAAAATAAAATTGTAAAACAGAAATGAAACAAATGAATGACTGCATTCAAGAAAGATGCGTTTAAAGCTGTTGTCAGTGAAATACTGGGTAGACCACACTAAATAAAGAAGGATAAGACATAGACACTTTTTTATATGAAAAGAGTAGCCTCCCACCAAACAGTAAAGTAATACACATATAATACATGACCATTACACGTCAGTGCAACATAGACACAAAGCAGAGAGAAGTCAGGAAGGTGGGAGTTCCCAGAGTGCCCTGGAGTAGACAAAAACTACTTCATGGAGGTACAAATGAGAGATCACTGTGGAAAAAGAAAGTATCTCAATGTAAAAATGCAGCGTGATCAAAGGCACTGATGTCAGCCCACATGTTATTTGGCATTGTTTATAGCATTCACCAAAATATATCACTTTCTCCTTCTTGGAATAAATTTGCCACTTATTTCTGGGACATATCCCAACTCTCCAGCCAGGATCCTGACACTTATTCTACTTAACTTGGTTCTTCTCACTCTCTAAATATATGTGGACCTCTTGCTTTTTCAGCCAATACTCACTCCTCAAGTCTTTTCCTCTAGTTCCATGACTTTAATGCTCCCTACTCACTGAAGAATATAGCTTTAAAATCAAAAGGAATTAACAGAAAAACAGAAACTAGTCAGTGTATGTAGCAATGGGGACACTGCTGAAAGCCACTTTCAAAAATAGGTGAAATTTTCAAACAGCATTTCAAAATAATAAAAATTAACAGGAGTAGGAGAGACATTCAGAAATAGAGTCAACAGGGAAGACTCAAGGCGACTTAAAAGTGACTGGCCACCAGAATGCAGAGCAACATAACAGAACCTAAATACAATCCACAAGGAGTGAAAGAATTTGACAGGAGGAAAGATAACCCCAATTTCATCCTTTTTTTGTGAGTTGGAGTCTCACTCTGTCACCCAAGCTGGAAAGCAATGTCAACATGCTGGGCTCAAATGATCCTTCTGCCTCAGGCTTCCAAGTAGTCAGAACTAAAGGCGCATGATACCGTGCCCAGCTAATTTTTTAAAATTTATTTATTTTAGAGACAAGGTCACATCAAGTTGCCCTGACTGTTCTCAAATCCCTGGGCTCAGGCAATCCTCTTGCCTCGGCCTCCCATGTTTGCCGACCAAGTTTCTAACACCAAAGCTGAAGAAAGAAGGATCACAGGATAATTGTCCTGGATGCAGGCAAAATATAGAACTGGAGGGCAGGTGAGACTACA
Source organism: Carlito syrichta (assembly GCF_000164805.1). Lineage (NCBI taxonomy): Eukaryota > Metazoa > Chordata > Mammalia > Primates > Tarsiidae > Carlito > Carlito syrichta. The sequence goes on from NW_007245631.1 coordinate 25,583, forward strand.
GAAAGGGAGATGTCTGAAGAAGAGCTTAAAATTTTAGTATATATAAACATACTCTATGACAGTAGAAATATCTGAGAGAAAGCATTCTACTTTCACATAGAGGATGGAGAACTTCTGTCCTAGTGGCTGGCAACATACAGGGGATAAGGGTATAGATTAGACACTAGTAGTACTAGGAATGTCAATCTGGGAGACTCAACCAAAGGACAGAGACCTCAGGTCTTGAGAGTGAATAAAACTTTTAATAGAACAATTAGCAGGAGATAAAAAATCAGAAGCTAGGAAGACAGGGAAACAGTGTGAGAATAAATAGATAGAGATGCTTTAAGAGATGAGGTATGAGAGGCTTTTACATAAACTAAAGCGAGGTGATTATCAGGGAAGAAAATCAGCCCTTTCAAAGGGAAAAGGCTGGCCGAGCTTGGTGGCTCAGACTGTAATCCCAGCACTTTGGGAGGCTGAGGTGAGTGAATTGCCTGAGCCCGTGGGTTCGAGACCCACCTGGGCAACTTGGTGAGACCTCATCTCCACAATAACTCAAAAATTAGCCGGGTGTGGTAGCGCACGCCAGTAGTTCCAGCTACTTGGAAGGCTGAGGTGGAAGGATTGCCGGAGCCCAGCAAGTCGAGGTTGCGGTAGCCGAGAGCGGCCACTGCACTCCAGTCTGGGTGACAGAGTGAGACTCCAACTCAAAAAAAAAAAAGGGACAAGGCTATGTCTAAGGGATCAGTGCTTACAGAAAAATGATTTAGGTGGGTAGTAAAGGGAATTTTATGGCAAGTAAGGTAAAAAACAGGAGGAGAGACAAACCAGAGCAGGCTGGGAAGAACAGACCCTGGTAAGAACTGAGTCCCAGATGAGATGGACTGTATGCAATCAGATCCAGAAAATCGAAAAAAGGAAGACATCATGTTTGATAGCAGGCAAAGAAAAGCCCAATTAGGAATGATGAAAGACTTGCAAAGGTGTTGGTTCAGTTTGCGGGTCATCAACTATTATAAAAATGATCTCTACACAAGATTCTACAAGGGTCAACCCTTCAATTCCTCACCCTTTTCTTAGTTTTTCAATCACTTACCTGGACACATTTGACTATGGTCTACTCCTTTTACTATCCATGGGGCTTCTCCTTGCTCCAAATGGAAGATTGAATCTGGTTTGGTACCTTGATACCCTGTAAGCAATATACCCAAAAGAAGAGAAAGCAGGGACTCAAACAGATATGTGCACAACCATGTTCATACAGCATTATTCACAAGAGCTACAACTCAATTGTCCATTAACAGACAAATGAGGCTAGGCATGGTGGTTTAAGCCTATAATACTATACTTAGAGTAGTCAAAATCATAAAGACAGAAATTACAACAATGGGCACCAGGAAAAGGGGCATGGTGGGGGAAGAATGGGTTGTTACTGTTTCATGGGAACAGAGTTTCAGTTTTATAAGATGAAAAAAGTCATAAAGAAAAATGGAGATGGTGGTTACACAACATTGAATGCATTTAAGTTGCATTTACTCCCACTGAACTGCACACTTAAAAATGGTTAAGATGGCAAATTTTATATTATGCATGTTTTACCACAAAAAAAATTAAAAAGTCTATAACATGCAATGCCTTAGGTCCAAATCTTTGAATATTAAAGTACCATATAGAGTTCACCAAATGAAAAAGAAAAGGTAACTGACTGGGATACTGTCCTTACCTACTGATACAAGGTTCCTGTAGTTCTCCAACATTACCTCCTTGTAAAGGTCCTTTTGAGTCAGGTCCAACAACTGCCATTCCATCCTGGTGAAGTATACAGCCACATCTTTGAAGGATAATGATCCCTATAACAGCACATCCAATGCAATGTGAGGTGGGTATCAACAGATAACATGGAAAAGAGGGACAGGAATATGTTCTGATGCTTTTCTCCAAGATCAATTATGCACACTGTGACTATTTCATATACATAGGATCTGCTAATCCTTCTACTATAAAAATCCTTTAAAGCAATATCTGCATAGCTACAAAAAAATGAACAATAAAAATGTGCATTATTCCTTTGTTTATAATAGTGAAAATCTATTAACATTCTTAATATCCATCAAAAGAAGACAGAATTAAATTACATTTCCATGCTATAATATACTATACGAATGTTAAAATCAATGAGGTAGATGTATAAATATGGATATCAATGATCCTCAACACATCCTCTTAAATGGAAAAAAAGCAAGCTCCCAAAATGTATAAATATGGATATCAATGATCCTCAAGGCATCCTCTTAAATTGAAAAAAATCAAACTCCCAAGTTATATAATGTGAATCAAGACACAAAAAAACTTGTAATAACATATGCAATTGTATATGTCTAAGTACATATTAGTAGGTATATTAGAACTGTATATAAATGTAGATTTATTCTAACACATGTCATAAAAAGAGACTAGATGAAAACCCAAACTATTAACATTTGTTACCATTTGGGTTACGGCTTGGACAGAAAAAGCATGAAAGGGGATATAGTTTTTTGATACAAATACTTCTGTTTGCTTGAATCTCTTGTATGTAAATATAGCCACATGTTATTTGAGTAATTAAAATATGAAGACCAGGCCAGGTGCAATGCTTTACACAAGTAATCCCAGCAATTTGGGAGGACAAGTGGGAGGATTGCTTGAGGCCAGGAGTGCAAGATCAGACTGGACAATACAATAAGACTTCATTCTCTACTTAAAAAATTATGAAGCCGGGCTCAGTGGTTCAGCATGTAATCACGTGCTTTGGAAGGCTGAGGTGAGTGAATTGCCTGAGCCCGCAGGTTCAAGACCCACCTGGGCAACCTGGCGAGACCTCATCTCCACAATAAATCAAAAATTAGCTGGGCGTGGTAACGCACGCCTGTAGTTCCAGCTACTTGGAAGGCTGAGGCGGAAGGATCGCCAGAGCCCAGCAGGTCGAGGCTGTGGTGGCCGGGAGTGGCCACTGCACTCCAGTCTGGGTGACAGAGTGAGACTCCAACTCAAAAAAAAAAAAAATATATGGCAGGGTGAGGTGGCTCACATCTGTAATCCCAGCACTTAGGAGGTGGGTGGAAGAAAATTGTCTGAGCCAATGGCTTCAAGAACAGCCTAAGCAACTAGGCGAGACATCATATCTAGAATAAATCAAAAAATGACCCAGGTGTGGTGATGCATGCCTACAGTTCCAGCTACTTGGAAGGCTGAGGCAGAAGAATCGTCTGAGCACAGCAGGTTGATGCTGCAGTGGCAATAAGCATGCCACTGCACATCAACCTGGGTGACAGAGTGAGACTCTGACTCAAAAAAATAAAATAAGTAAAATTAATTTTAAAAAGTATGAAGATAAGAATCATTGGCACTGACTTCATTTTTTGAACCTGAGGTAAAAAGCTAAGAATGAAGCACTGTCAGTATCTATATTCAAAGCTATTTTCAAAAAATGGAACTCTCAGCCAGTTCCTCCCAAATCAGTAACAAAAATCTGGTTGACAGAATGCTTCTTAATGGGGGTCCAAGCAGTTCATTTTTTCTATTGAATAATACAGACTTTATTTCTAGGTAAAGTAAGACTACCACAAGGCTCTATTTTCAAGGCATACTGTATTTGAAGAATTTTGTCCAATCCAAGTTTCCTTTGGCATTATCTTCTTAGTTGACCCCAAGGAACAAAAAGAAAAAGCAAAGTAAAACATCCTTTACCTTTATTACAAGGGTGATTCAGAGGATACTACCACAAAACCTTCCTAAAGAAAATACATTTCTTAAGATCTAAGAACAATGACATATTTACTTCCCCTGAAAAACTTCCTTGCCTTCTTCTCATTGCTATCAAGGCATGTTTCATGTTGTTCTTGTTTTTATAGCTGCCAAGATAAGATACAGTTCAAAGCAAAGGCAACACGTAGGGTCTTGCACACAGTAAATAAGCTGTTTCAACATTAAGAACGCTGCACAAATTCCATGACCTACCTACCTCACTTCTTAATTTGACCAGATGGTATGCTTATAATTGAAACTTATTTTTCAACAGATACTTGTCTTCTATCAATATATATTGTCTCATTTAACCAGATGGTCTGTTTCAACATATCCACTGAGAAACATAGGATAAAGTAGGTACAACAAAACTCACCTGGACTTTGGCCATTTTCTTCTGTTCTTTAGAAAGGGCTAGCAACTCTGGGGTATGCTCTGTCTTCTGTCTATCTTAAACCTGCTCAGAAGCTGTGATCAGGTATCTCATGTCAGGCTACTACCAGAAACAGTGATCTCCTGAGCATGGGATTTCCTTCTTCTATTACCTAAAATGTCTTGTTCCTGTAGATTAGAACCTGTGGATTGAAGACCAAATTCAAATATAAGAGGACATGTAACTGAGACCAAAACTCTCTAATTGTCATTTGGACTCACATTAACATAAAGGTCCCAGTATTTCATCTGCTTCCTTAACATCCTAGAAGCTTTTAATCATGAGGTTGTGCTACATAGTAGGACATAAATAGAACAGAGAGAGGGTTTTTATTTTTATTTTTGGTGAAGTTGGAATAGAGGGCATGTGAAAGAGGAGATAACAAGTAAAAATTACTCGTGGTCTTATCTGTTGCAATTTCTCAAGTAGATCAATTTCCAGAAAGATGTTGGAGACCACTGCTCTACTTGAACTTTGCTGAAAACATACTTGGTGTATGTGCAAAGTTACAACCAGCCATGAATGCCTATAATGGGAAAGCCAGATAGGCATGTATGCTGAGGCAAGTTGTAAAAGTGCATGTCTATTATGTTAGAATAGATAAAAAGTTATTCATTGTCTTGCAAGCAACTGAACTATATTTTGTGAACAGTCACGCTTTATCATAAAAGGTTTTTAAGATCAAAACAGGGGGCTGAGGCAAGATGGCGACGGGACAAGCTGAACTGTGACGATCTCCACAAAAGGTGGCTCCTGAAGGCAGTTCCACGTGCCCCTGCAGCCACTACCAACATGAGGGGTGGCTGCTGTAGCCTGTTCCACACAGCAAACAGCCTCTGTTGCACTACGGCCTCCTTAAGGGATTACTGCTGTTTGCTACCAGGTGCTGAACAGCTTCTCTCGGCTCTTGACTCCGGCCCCGGGGGAATTCCCAGCTCCCTCCTCCACCCCTATAGCACACAGCTATATTGCTAATTCCCAGTGCCTGACAACAGACACATACCACCATAGCCCACCACAGTGGATCATCCACGGACCAGACGAGAGGAGAGAAAGAATGAGTGGAGAGAAAGGATTGGCCAAAAGGAGCCACCGACCACAGTCATTTTCCAGGCAGAGATTCGCATGCCCTGCCCATCTACAAGCAGTCTCCACCTTGGTTTCTAGGTAACCTTGCCAAACAGAAGACAGAAGGCTCTCCCCTATGCTGAATCAGACAGACAACTCAGTCCTGTGGCAGACCTCTTAGGCAGTAAGCCAAGGGAACCAACCCAAGCTATGATTAATCTATCTGGCTGCAAGGAGAGCAAAGGGGAGAGACTAGATATCAGAGCTGAAGAGACTTTAGACACTCAGGAAAGACTCCAGAGCTAGTCTGGTTTCTTATTTTTCTGGCCTTGTGTCTCTTTTCATTCATTAGTTGGCATATATGTCTGTTTTCCCTCTTACACTTCTCTCTCTCCAAATTCCTCTTGATACCCCCATCTTCCATTATTTTTCTTTTCCTTACCTCCTTTTGTTCCAGGGAGCAAACCTAAATCCCACAGCATGGACAGATTGTAAGGCAGTCGGAAGTGGATTCCAGTGTGCCCATACACCTTTTGGTGGATACTGGGATCTGAAGATAGATTCAGAATCACAGCTTCCCCATCAATTAAATCTCAAAACTGCAAAAAGTACAGCCCCAACTCACAGTCCAGCCTCAAAAGTGAACAAAGCCAGAGGATCCTCATAAGGAGGAACAGGAGATTGAACAAAAATAGATAAAAGCAACCCCACATTCCCTGAAAAACATAATTAAAGAAGAGGGAGAGAAAAATGTACACAAATGAAGAAAAACCAAAAGAATAATATAGGTCTCTAACAGACATTGAGAAAATTGACTTCAGAATGCAAACAATTAAGAGTCCCCAGAATGACCAGTCTCAAACTACAAACCTAGACATCAATACATTAATGGAGAGATTAGAAAGAATTGAGGAGAGACCAGAGGAAACTAGGAAGGAATTGATAACTGACATAATAGTAGTAAATAATACTGTGAATGAAATAAATAACAAACTGATAACCATGGAAAGCAGAATTAGCCAAGCAGAAGAAAGAATCTCAGAACTTCAGAACCAAAATATAGAACTAACCCAAACACAGAAAAGAAGCTCAAAAAGACAAAACAATACCTTCAAGAGATGAGCGATTACTTCAAGAGCACGGACCTAAGAGTATTGGATTTCCTGAGACAGAAAGACAGACCACCCTGGAAAAAACATTCCATGAAATTATTCAAGAAAACTTACCTCATCTCATTAGTGATACGAAAATTCAAACACAAGAGATTTAGCAAACCCTTGCAAGACAACAAATGAGAAGACCAACTCCCAGACACATAATAATTTGCCTAAACAAAATAGGTATAAATGTAAAAATCCTAAAGGCAGCAATAGAAAAAGGATAGATTACCTACCATGGAAGACCAATTACAATAGCAGCAGACTTATCTACAGAAACCCTACAGGCTAGGAGAGCTTGGAGCCCTATATTCAAAGTTCTAAAACATCAACAATTTCAACCAAGAATAACCTACCCAGTCAAGCTAAGCTTCATCAATGAGGGGGATTTAAAATCTTTCCCAGATATCCAATCCCTAAGAACTTATGCTGCCACCAGACCACCTCTACATGAAACAATTAAGAAAGTACTAAACACAGAAGAAAAGGAAAAAAAGAACAACATTATTCACAAGACTACAGGAAAAAGATTAAAAACACACATGAACCAACCCAAAAACCAAAAGAAAGAAAACAAAAACCAGGAACGAAAACAACAACTCTATAAGACCCTTATAATAAGGATCAACTCTCACATTTCAATAATTAGCCAGAATGTGAATGGACTAAATGTGTCACTGAAGACCTAGAATGGCAACATGGATAAAATATCATCAGGTAAAAATATATTGCCTTCAAGAAACTCATCTCACTAAAAAGGACACTCACAGACTCAAAGTAAGAGGATGGGAAACAAAATTTCAGGCAAACGGAACACAAAAGAATGGAGGAGTCGCAATCTTAATCTCAGACAAAATACCCTTTAAGCGATCAAAAATTTAAAATGATACAGAAGGCCACTACATAATGGTAAAAAGTTCAATCCATCAGCAAGAAATATCTATCCTAAACATATATGCACCCAACATAGGAGTGCCAACTTTCATAAAAAAAACTTCTAGGTAAATTCAAAAAAGATATTGACTCAAACACTATTATAGCTGGGGACTTTAATACCCCACTCACAACCCTAGACAGATCATCAGGACAAAAATCAGTAATGAGATTTGGAATCTCAATGTGACTCTTGACCAAATACTTACAGAATACTCCAACCAACGACCACAGAATATACTACTCATCACCACATAGAACGTACTCTAAGATTGACCACATACTTGGCCATAAATCAAGCATAAACAAATTTCAAAAGATCGAAATTTTGTCAAGCACCATCAGGTACTACAGTGGAATAAAAATAAACATCAACACCAACAAGGTTCCCCCAAAACCCAGAAAGACATGGACACTAAACAGCATGATGCTAAACAACTTTTGGGTCAATGATGAAATCAAAACAGAGATTAAAAGATATCTGGAAACAAATGAAAATGAAGAAACATCGAACCAAAATCTCTGGGACGCCATGAAGCTGTAGTAAGATGGGAATTCATATATCTACAAACGCATATGAAGAAAATGGAAGGATCACAAATTGACAGCCTAAGAAGTCACCTAAGGAAGTTGGAAAAGCAAGACCACCAAAACCCTAACTTCAGCAGAAGAATCCAGATCACCAAAATAAAAGCCCAAATCCAGGACATAGAAGACAAAAAGATAATATAAAAAAATCAATAAAACAAAAAGCTGGATCTTTGAAAGGATAAAGAGGATCAATGGTCTCCTAGCTAGACTGACCAAGAAAAAGAGAGAAAAAGTTCAAATAAACACAATCAGAAACACAAAAGATGAAGTCACATCTGACCCTGAAGAAATACAAAAGATCATTAGAGACTACTATGTACATTTGTGTGGAAACAAACTTGAAAACCTTAAGGAAATGGAGGACTTTCTGATATCACACAACCTGCCTAGGTTGAAATAAGAAGAAATCAAGATCCTAAATAGACCAATAACAATCAAGAAAATTCACTATGTAATAAGAAAACCACCTAAAAAAAAAGTCCTGGACCAGATGGCTTTCCAGCAGAATTCTATAAGAAATTTAAGGAGGAGCTGATACCAATATTACTGAATGTATTCCAGGCGATTGAGAAAGATGGAACCCTCTCCAAATCATTTTATGAAGCTATCATCACATTGATACCCAAGTCAGGTAAATACCCAACAAAGAAAGAGAACTATAGGCCAATATCTTTGATGAACATAGATGCTAAAATTCTCAACAAGATCCTAGCAAACCGGATTCAACAACACATCTTAAAAATCATCCATCATGACCAAGTAGGCTTCATCCCTGGGACACAAGGCTGGTTCAACATTCATAAGACCATAAATGTAATTAAATACATCAACAGACGTCAAAACAAAAACCACATGATTATATCATTAGGTGCAGAAAAAGCTTTTGATAAAATACAGCACCCCTTCTTGATAAAAACCCTCGAACATCTAGGCATACGTGGAACATACCTCAAAATAGTAAAAGCCATCAACAAGAAACCCACAATCAGCATACTACTTAACAGACAAAAATTGGAATCACTTCCCTTGAAAACTGGAATAAGACAAGGATGCCCACTCTTACCCCTCCTGTTCAATGTATTATTGGAAGTCCTGGCTAAAGCAATCAGAAAAGAGAAGGTGATCAGGGGTATCCAAATAGGAAATGAGGAAGTCAAGTTATCTCTCTTTGCAGAAGACATGATTGTATACCTTGAAAACCCAAGATAATCTGTCAAAAACCCCTTTGCACTGATAAAGTACTTTGGCAAAATCAAAGGGTATAAAATAAATGTGCAAAAGACAATTGCATTTCTCTACACCAATAATAAACAGAAACCCAAATAAAAAACACAATCCCATTCACAATAGCCACCAAAAAAATGAAATACCATGGCATCTTCCTAACCAGAAACGTGAAAGACCTTTACAATGAAAACTACAAAACACTGCTCAAAGAAATCAAAGATGACACAAAGAACTGGAAAACTAGCCCATGCTCATGAATTGGAAGACTCAACACTGTTAAGATGTTCATCTTACCTAAGGCAATCTACAGATTTAATGCAATACCTATCAAATTATCAGCAACATTCTTCTCAATCTAGAAAAAATAATACAGGAACTCATATCAAAACACAAACAACCAGGAATAGCCAGAACAATCTCCAGCAAAAAACAAACAAACAAAAAAAAACAACAAAGCAAGAGGTATCACACTACCAGACTTTAACTTTGCTATAAAGCTACAATAATCAAAACAGTTTGGTATTAGTACAAGAACAGGCATATAGACTAATGGAATAGAATTGAGATTCCAGAAGCAAAACCTCAATTTCTCAACTAACACATCTTTGACAAAGCCTCCACCACCCAACACTGGGGAGAGGAGAACCTATTCAGTAAATAGTGCTGGGAAAACTGGCTGACCACACGCAGAAGATTCAAACAGGACCCTATCTATCCCCATACACAAAAATTAACTCTAAATGTATTTGAGACCTAAATGTATAAAACCTCAAACTATATGAATTTTAGAAAATGCAGGACACACCATTATGGAAATTGGAACTGGCATCCAATTTCTGAGCAAAACCCGAAATGCATGGGCCATAAGAGATAAGATAGACAAGTGGGACCTTATTAAACTGACAAGCT